>NC_133326.1:89707628-89931954 GCF_042186555.1 Aquarana catesbeiana | reverse complement strand
CTGTTTAATTGGGTTCAGCCAATATGATGTTGCAGTATACTTTCACCCAGCATGAACTCGCCTAATGTCCCCGAAGGTTTAGTAACATTGTTTTGTTTTTTTCCTGAATAGTTTACCTGAATTCAGCCTGTCACAAACTTGAAAGGTCCTTGGCAGCAGCATGCTTCAAAGAGAGCATCTGTAGAATGACCTGGCACAATGTACAGGAACAGCGGGGGACTGAAGTTGCAGGATGAAAAGCAAAGGCATGGATGGAATGCATCACTTAAAATCTATCATGTTGAATAATATGTAGCTGCTTGGATGAACCTGTTGAGAATAGCAAAAGAGCACGTTTTTAGGGCTTGTTCACACTAGATGTACTGGCTGCTATTTCCACGCAACCCCAATGCATTGACCAAGGTGACATGCCCTTCTGTCCTCTGTCCTACAGTGTGTTTACTATGGTGTGCTCTGAAAAAAAAGGTACTACATGTAGTAGTATTTTTTTTAAATTAATTTTTTTTTCAGCAGGTCGGGTTGCAACGCTATTGCAGCGACTTGTTGCTCGCCACATTGTACGCATGTCAACTTATGGATCAACTGGGGTACAACCACCCTGCACGTTGAATAACAGCCGGTCCCAGCTTTACCAGCTGAGATTTGATCCATCTATGACCGAATTTAGTTTCATTTGGATAGTTGAAGTTGGCTGGGTCTAGTTAGGCATTCATTAATGGGTGACGGGGAGGTGGGTGGTTTAGAAACGGGTGGTTGAGCTACTTTTGCCCATACACCTATAAACATGGCTGCTGATCAGGTTTGTTAACATAGTCGTAGCCACAATGGTTCACAAGGTTGGCATTTAACACTCCATTTCAGGTCTGACGGGTGGCACCACCCTTCAAACTCATCCATTAAACATAACAGGACCACACTGTAACTGTTTTGACTGTAGTGGCGGCATCTCTGTAGCTTTGTGTATCGTTTTCTGAATACCTAAACCAACTCCAAACCACTTTGAAAAGTATTCCACTGTGGATCATTTTTTCATGAGAGGGGTGATAGAACCTGCCGCCTATGCGAGTAAGCCCCTATGAAATAAGGGAATGTCATACCCCAGTATAAAAGCGAAACTAAATCAAACCAGCATTCTGGTTTAGTGATAACTCCCAGATTCAATAACGAATGTATTCTACATTTGTATTATGTAACTATGGGCAGATATGTTATTAGTCATGCAGACCCCAGAGACAATGGGTGGCTCACATAGAGAGGGGTGTTTCTGCAGAATAGCAGGCAGATTTTCTTTAGGACAGTTATTAGATCTTGCTGTGATCTACTGACATTGTCTCTTAGCTAGAACATTGCTTTGTAAGAGGAAAAAGAGTACAGGTTTACTTGGAGAGAAGGGCTGGTATTCTGGTGTTGGATCTCTGCCTTGTAGGCACTCCTTTCCCTTGGAAATAGATTTTTAAAGGCGTTGTCCTTTGCTATTAGAATCACTCCTGTTTGTCTTTCCATTCAGTTCAGTAAAAGGTTTCTGTAGATTTTGCTCAGAGCAGTGTACTCTTTTTGTTTATGTTTCGGTGACTAATTTTTTATTTTTTTTAATTTTGGGGAAATATTTTCCTGTTTATGACATTCTTAGTTCCTGATCTAGAAGTGTATTGTTTAGCCGTACTTTCCACAGTGATCTCATGTCACACTTACTGTCAGCGCATTGATCATAAACACATTTCAGGAAGTCACTTACTCAGCTGATAAACCTCTGAAATGTCCACAGTATTTTATTGAACAGCATGAAAATACAATGGGGTTTGTGGCTCCTTATTTGTCATTTTTGTTTAGTATGAGAATCTGGGACAGTTGGGGTGTACGGCTTATCTGCTGAATGACAAACAGTTGTGTGTGTCAAATTCTTTATCACATATTTTCTAATTTGTTGGAATTTGTTCACTTTCCAGTGTTAGCAAAATTGAGTTAAAGCCGGTTCATTCTAGTGTGATGTCAGACATCGCATGTGATTCGCAGCACATTGGTGTGCAGATCACATGCAATGCGAATTCAGCCCTAACTGTATGGCTTGCGAGATGTCCCCTTCTCTTAATTTTTTATTTTTTTTTTTTATTGTCCGCTACGCAATCGGATCACATAGGTGTTCACACCCATGCGATCCGACTTCTACAAATCGCGCTGCGTTTTGCAAACTGATTGTCATTAACATATGCAATCAATTTTCGAATTAGTTGTGGATTTACAGCAAATACACTGTTAATTCGCACCGCATCTAGTGTGAATAAGAGGAGGGGGATGGAGAAATTAGTGATAACATTGAATTCTGCTTTCACACCTGAGCATTGCGTTTTTGAGCGTTTGTGTGCAGTGTTCTTAAAGCGTTTTTGAGCTTTGGCTTTTTTTTTTTGCGCCAATAGAGAAAAATATCTATTTCAATTTTTTAGCATTTTCATCTGCTTTTATTGTATAACTAAAGCCAAAACCCTTTTTAGTTGTAGAGAGGGATTAGAACACATGTCACCTTTTTATTGCTGCCTGTGCCCCTGTTAGGCCCCTTTCACACATGCGGACCGTATGTCCGTATTTCATCCATCCGTTTTCGGATGAAATACGGACATACAGCCATCCCTATGGGATAGCGGGTGTCAGCGGATGTACATCCGCAAACACCCGATGTCATCCGGCTCCGCTCTCGTCCGATTCTGTGGACGGAAGAAAATCCTATTTTTCTATCCGTCTGCAGAGCGGATCGGAGGAACACGGACAGACGGTCCGTGTTCCTCCGATCCCCCATAGGGGAGAGCGGAGATCTGACGGGGCGGTCCCTGCACAGTGTGCGGGTCCCGCCCTGTCATCCGCTGGCTCAGCTGGGGAAAACGGAGAGATCCCCGCTGAGCAGCGGATGTTCACGGGGCGGATCAACACGGATCCGTCCCGTGTGAAAGGGGCCTAAGGGGTGCCCTGTTTGACTTTCAACAATAAAAAGTAAACAGAACAAACTAAAAGAAAATCCCAAATTTTGTGTTGTTCCCAGAAAAGTAATAGACGGGGAAATCTTCCAACGGGGACTATAGTTCAGGTGACCTGGGGGTCCCCAAGAGATTCCTTTCATTTTCAGGGATTTCCTCTCACTTCTTGTTTTTGCTATGGGGCAGGAAGTGAAGGTACAATTCCCCAATGGGACAAAGATGTCAATAAAACTTTACAGGGCTTATAACCCCCCTTACTCTATCCAAAATTGGGAAAAAAAGGGGCCTAAAGCTCTACTTTAATATACATTATATAATAATAATGAGTTAAAGGTTAGGGGGTTAATTTTATTTTGTTAGGGGTTAGAGTTTAATTTTGGGGTTAGTTTTTTTTTTTTTTTTTTTTTCCTAATTTTCATTCTCAAATAATTATTGCATTTGATCAGAAAAACCTAGTAAAACTGCACAGAAAAACACCAAGACAATCAAATCAAGCGTTTCCATGCATTTCCGTGTAACAAAAAATGCTTCAAAAATTCACCAATCTGCCCGATTCGAGCTACCAAAATAAGCTCCAGAAATGTATTTATTTATTTTCTGAGCTTCTGGCGTTTGGCTTCAGGGTTTCTCCTACTTGTAGTGGAGATATGCACCAACTCCATAGAGAATACATTTTATTTATTTATTTTATTTATTTTTTAACAGCGTTTTTGGAGTTTTGTGCTACAAAATGCTGAGGTGTAAATGAAAGATTAAAACGCAAACCAAAAAAAAAATGTACTTTCCTGCTTCCTCAGGTGGTCCTAGCTCCTCCCTCCCTGCCGAGTGCCCCCAATAGGAAGCCTCTTGCTGTAGGGGTACTTGAGCAGGCTCGCTCCTAAGCCATCTATTCACAAACAAAGCTCAGCCCCGCCTCTGCTCTCTCCACATTGGCTTACTGGCTGTGATTGACAGCCACAGGAGCCAATGGCTCCTGCTGCTGTGTGAGCCAATGAGGAGGGAGGAAGAGAGACCCACGAGAGCTGCTGATTTCATGCACAACACTGGATAGAGATGGGGCTCAGGTAAGTATAAGGGGGGTGGGGGGCGGCTGAACCCAGAAGGTATTTTAACTTAATACATAAAGGTAAAAACCTTGAGCCTTTAGAACCACTTAAAAATTTAGCTTATATCATTTTATTTGTTTCTCAATCTGCTCCATGAAATAGTATCGGCTTAGTAGCGTTTGGCTTTATTTGGCAGCTTATTGAATAGTGTTTGTTTAGAGAGGGCAGGTATTTGAAAGCAGTTTTGGCCTTTGCTTGTTGTATGATACGGTATCTGCAACACCTTTTTGTGAATGTCAGTAGAGGTATCAAGTATAAATTTCATATGCACCAAAAAATATTCAAACTTTCTAGAGTGATGAGAACTATACACACCTATTTGGTCCACTGGCTTCTGCATGGGCCATTGATCTCCGAGATGAATTTCCATAAAGTCTAGAATGAGCAAATGTTATTGCTTTTAACGTGGAGGTTTGTTGAGATGCAGTGGGAGTTGGATCACATTTATAGCCGAGCTGAAGAGAGTAATAAACTAAATCTTAATGATGCATTGTCTGCAGCGCTGTGTGTTTGGGTCCTGTTTCCTATAAAGTGATTTATATATTGTGTGCAGCAAGAAGGCTGCTTCTAATGTAGTACACGTGACTGCTGTACACATTGTTTAGCTCACCCACACATAGATTCAAGGTAAAATATCAGCACAGACATTGTGAGACTGCTAAAAGACTTGCCTACTCCCTCATAATTTTTAGCACAGTGCACATCTTTTGTTCACCGTTTGAAATGAAATGTGCTTCCGACACAGTCATTTTTTATTTATTGACTTCTTTACAATGTTGAGCATTACGGCTGTACTACATAGAAAAAAAAAAAAATGTATGTGCCATTATGGCCTTTTTTAAATCCTACTCCCCATTTGTTGAATTGGCCAACTGTAGTTCTAGGAGTGTTTTATAGGCTGTGTATTGTACTGAGTGCTTTATGTTCTTTGAATAAAGCTAAGTATGTGTTCTTGAATTGTAGACATACTGATAGATATATCTATCTAGGTGTCATTTCTCACAAAAGTGTCTCCACCCATCTCCTTTTTGATTTTGTAAATATCTTTTCATGTGACAACACTGAAGAAATGACATTTTGCTACAATGTAAAGTAGTGAGTGTACAGCTTGTATAACAGTGTAAGGCCTCATGTACACTGCTGCTGGTAAACGGATGTTCAGAGGCAGTTGGATGCTTTTTTTCAGCTACCCCTGAACTCATCCAATGTTATCTTATGTGTACATGTACACAGGTTCATTTAATGTCCTTTTTAGGCAGTTGTGTTTTATAGGCTTTTCTTCGAAGGCAAAAAATTGAATAAATAAATGAGTTCAGACGCTAAATGCAGTACCAGCGATTAGCTGTGTTTTTGTTTAAAAGCATTTTTTTTAAAGGTGTATATATGTGTATGTATATGTATGTGTGTATGTATGTATGTATATATATATATATATATATATATATACACACACACACACACACAACTTAGAAATGATAGCAAATGATGAAAAACCACTAAACACATTTTACAAAACTTGTAATTGCTTGCAGTGCTTCATAGACCATTTATATACCCCTTAATGAGCCCATGACCCAATGCAATATACCACTAGCATCGCTGTTAGCCAAAGTAGAATTGGAATTTGACCTATATGTTAGATTTGAACCAGATGACCCCACCACCAACAAGGTTAGGGTTTCCCCCTGAAGAACAAGGTTTGGATTAGGGTTAGGGGGTTAGTGTTTCCCGTTAGGGTTTCCCCTTGATGAACAAGGTTAGGACTCGGCGATTAGAATAGGGACCTCCTCCAAAGGTTAAAGGTCAGCAGGCGGGTCCCCAGATATTGAATATATTAAAAAAAAATGCAATTAAAATTTACATAAAGGCAAAATATATTTTATTTGTAAAGTTCATAAACAACTAAAATAAAAAAAGTATTATCGATATAGTTGTGCTCATAAGTTTACATACCCTGGCAGAATTTGACTTCTTGGCCATTTTTCAGAGAGTATGAATGATAAAACAGAAAAACTTTTCTTTCACTCATGTTTAGTATTTGGCTGAAGCCATTTATTATCAATCAACTGAGTTTACTCTTTTTAAATCATAATGACAACAGAAACTACCCAAATGACCCTGATCAAAAGTTTACATACCCCAGTTCTTAATACAGTGTGTTGCCCCTTTATTGTCAATGACAGCTTGAAGTCTTTTGTGGTATTTTTGGATGAGGCTCTTTATCTTCTCAGATGGTAAAGCTGCCCATTCCTCTTGGCAAAAACCTTCCAGTTCCTGTAAATGTCTTGCATGAACTGCACATTTGAAATTGCCCCAGAGTGGCTCAATGATATTGAGGTCAGGAGACTGAGATGGCCACTCCAGAACCTTCACTTTATTCTACTGTAGCCAAAGAAAGGGTTGACTTGGCCCTGTGTTTTGGATCATTGTCATGTTGGAATGTCCAAGTGCGTTCCAATGCGCAGCTTCCTGGCTGATGAATGCAAATGTTCTTCCAGTATTTTTTGATAATATACTGCATTCATCTTGCCAACAATTTTGACCAAATTTCCTGTGCCTTTGAAGCTCACATCCCCCAAAAAATCAGCAATCCACCTTCGTGTTTCACAGTACGAATGGTGTGGTGTACCTTTTCATTATAAGCCTTGTTGACTCCTCTCCAAATGACGCATTTATGGTTGTGGCCAAAAAAGTTAAGTTTTGGTCTCATCACTCCAAATGACTTGTGCCAGAAGGTTTGAGGCTTGTCTCTGTGCTGTTTGGCGTATTGTTAGTGGGATACTTTGTGGCATTTGCGTAGTAGTTGGCATTCTTAATTCATTGGATATCTTTTTTTATGTACCTTTTTCCTGTTTTATACAGTTCAACTACCTTTTCATGCAGATCCTTTGACAATTCTTTTGCTTTCCCCATGACTCAGAATCCAGAAACGTCAGTGCAGCACTGGATGAAAGATGCAAAAGTCTGTCAGGAGTCCAGAAACTCATTGACCTTTTATATACACACACAAATTACAAGCAAACAGATCACAGGTGAGGATGGTTACCTTTAATAGCCATTCAAACCCCTTTGTGTCAACTTGTGTGCATGTTATCAGGCCAAAATCACCAGGGTATGTAAACTTTTGATCAGGGCCATTTGGGTCGTTTCTGTTGTCATTATGATTTTAAAAAGAGTTAACACAGTTGATTGATAATAACTGTCTTCAGACAAACACTAACCATGAGTGAAAAATGTTTTTGTGTTGGCCATTTTTCAGAGAATACAATTGCTCAGTAATCCTAAATTACGCCAGGGTATGTAAACTTATGAGCACAACTGTGTGTGTGTGTGTGTGTGTGTACGTACATAATAGTCACCAACAGACGTTCCTCTGGCAGCACACTCTTCCACATGTGCGTGTCAGACTGGGACAAACTTTTTCAAGGAGAGGGTCAAAGGTGGCAATGGACGAGTAAAATTAAAGTTATCAAGGAAACTACACAGCTGTACATACATGTTGGAAAAATATATCCTGCAGACATGCGCAATCAGTGGATGAGTCCAGTAGCGATGAACTCTGGTCCTCTCATACAATTTCCAGCCTCATCAACAGCAACGTCGGCAGCATTTGCTCACATATGCTCATTATGAGATCCATAGTAAAAGTACACTGCTGCTCTCTCAGCTGCTGCTGTTTTGGATGCAGAATAAAAGTTCTGAAATTATTATATTTACCCCTTTTATCAAATTAAAGCATGCATGCCATGAAGTGATCACGCTCTGACGCTTAGTTCAGAATGAAAAACGTCTAATACCCTTTATTTCCGCTTTCCACATTTTTATACATTTTTCGCCGGACAAAAACAAAACACTTGCAAAACACGTTATTGTGACATTGTCTGAGGTGGTTTTTTTTTTGCTAACACAGAACCGACTCTGCGCCAATCAGGAGGTGCGGATGTAATACCGGTCACCTTTGGCTGAAGGTAGAGGCGATCCCATTGGCTGCCTAGGAGAACAGGAAGAAGAGATACACAAAGGACACAGGCGCCGTTGCCGCGCTACCTGTCCCACAGCTACCTGCCTGACCTCCCCACCACGATGGTGTAAGTGTTGGGCAGACAGCGAGCGAGTGGGGGGCAGCACAGAGGCTGCAATTGATGGTTTTTGTTTCAGAATTTTTCAGTTTGTTTGTGCCCTCCAACCCCCCAAAAAGTTTGAGCACCAGCTGCCACTGATAATAAATAAATATATATTATATTATATTTTGAACTTATCCTTTTAAAATGAGTTACGGGTACCCCTCCCTTAAGCACTTCTCACTGCAATGGGTGTCTATAACAGAATGCCTCCTTACCTTATTTTACAATGAAAACCTCAAATCTTTGGGTTTTCATCACTTTCTGTTTCAGTGGCCACCAAAACTAATAGGGGGTGTATTTCCCCATTTGGGACACAGGCTGCAGTTGGTTTTACAGAAATAGTTATTTTGTGTGAAGTCAAGCTTCGTTGCTCAGGTTTCATTTGAGTGGTTCGTACCAATGGAAAATTAGCATGCAAACTGAGATGCAGCCATCCATCACAAACTTTTGTAATTGTTTTTAAAGTCTTACGTGTGTGTGTGTGTTTTCTTTTGTTGTTTGTTTTTTTTTTTGCAAATATATAAGGGCCGATTCACACTAGAATTCAGTGCGGAAAAGCAGTGTTCTCGTGTGGCTTCCGGCACCACACTCCAATTGCACTGCCCTTGCGATCTGCTCTGGGGGTCAGTGCAAAGTTAGTGTCGCATCAGACGCAGGTTGCAAATGCAGCTCATTTGCCCCGCACCGCATGGTACAAAGGTACTATGCAATGTGGTTGCTGTGTGTTTAAAAAGTAGTGGATGCACTACTTTGGATGTATTGGGATTTCAGCCCATTCAAAATCGGGCTGAAATTGCACTGCATAAAATTGCGTTTTAATTGCACCGGAACTGCACAGCATTCCTTAGGGTAAATAGACTTAGACTATAAAAATCCTGAGCATGTCTTAAGGTTCTGCTGGCTGGATATTATACAGGACAAACCGTTTTGGAATGTGTGGATGGAGGTTTCCTCTCGCTGAGCATCCCTTTTTTTTGTGTGTTTTCTGACAGCGATGGGATATCGCCACTGCTAGCTGTAGCCGGCTGGGTTAAAAAGAAAAGTTCCCGGTGTCCAGAGAAATGCAACTTCTAATATATTAATTGACATTTTATAAAAAGTAGCAACATGTACATCAAGCTAACGTGTTTCAAGGAGAATAGACTCCCTCTTCTTTAGGTTTCTTGCTTGCTTACTATTTGTTGGGAAAAATTGCTATTGGTTTGATGTAAATGTTGCTACTTTTTAATAAGTCTGAACAATACTTTAGAAGTTGCATTTCTCTGGACACCGGGCGCTCCTTTTTGTTTTATTCAAGTCTACATCTTGAAATGACCTTAAGGTCACACAGAAAAGGCAACAGCCCAATCCACAAGAGGGCCCATCAATACCATCTATGACTGGGCTCTATCCACTGGAAGGGATTCCTTCCTTTTTTGCCCACAAGAATGTCCAGCACTGTGTCCAACACAAGCTACCTATAGCCAGCGGCTCTGAGTGAAAATTTTCCCATAGGATGATTGTACAGAAGTCGATTGACTACTGTACCAGCCTATACATGGATTAAAATTTCACCAGTCCCTGCTGACTCTGCCAAATTTCGATCCATGGTAAAAGAAAAAAGAATTGCGCTAAGCAAAAAAATAGTGATAAGTCAAAAAAAAAAAAAGCAGCGAAGAAGGTCCTGCAGCTAACCCCAATACGAGGGCACATAAAAAAGAATCAAAAAAAGACAGTGCAGCGCTAGACCAATTACACAGTGAATGAATGTGTGATTAAATACGTGCAAATTATAAATAAAATAAATATTATATAAAATATATGTATAAATAAAGTACAGCACTGAACAAATGAATATTAGTGCTATCAAAGTAAATTAATGAAATAGTGTAAACAGTGATAAAAAAAAAAAATCATGAAATACCCACACTTCTTACAAATAAATGTTCCCAAAGTGCCAAACCAAAATAATGAATAGTTCAAATGAAACAAAAAATAAAAAAAGTCCACAAGTCCTATATATAGAAGTGAAAAAAATCCAAATGAGATACTCCAACTTAATAGTGCTGCCCGTCACCAAGTGAAAAAGATGGAGGCTTACCAGAAAGCCTGCAACCGCCCTTATTCAGGGGGGGTCAATACAGGCTTAGATTAACACAGAAATCACGGCAGGGTGCCAGCTGGTGGTCCTTGGATCTCTTTCCTCCTTTCCGGATATCTCCTTAGTGGCAGCAGGGGACGCTCAGGAGAGCGTGGTGACAGGATAACTCAAAACAGCAAGTACTACAGCGGGCATAGACCATATCGAAGAGAAGAGGAAACTCCCATAGTGTAGAATGCCAAATTCATTTATTAAAAATCGCAGACAAGTTCTGCATAAAATTGCACAGATAATGTAAAACGGCAAAAATCCAGCATGGATAAAAAAAGGCTTCAGTGCCTTTTTAAAATAAGTTTGCACATGCGAGTTCACGTTGTGACCCTACGGCCGTTTAGTCACAACTGACGTCATCACCCCCCCCCCCCCCCCCCGCTGGAGTACTTGCTGTTTTGAGTTATCCTGTCACCACGCTCTCCTGAGCGTCACCTGCTACCACTAAGGAGATCTGAGGACCACCAGCTGGCACCCTTCCGTGATTTCTGTGTTTAATCTACTAAGCCTGTATTGACCCCCCTGAATAAGGGCGGTCGCAGGCTTTCTGGTAAGCCTCCATCTTTTTCACTTGGTGACGGGCAGCACTATCAAGTTGGAGTATCGCATTTGGATTATTTTCACTTCTATATATAGGACTTGTGGACTTTTTTATTTTTTGTTTCATTTGAACTATTCATTATTTTGGTTTGGCACTTTGGGAACATTTATTTGTAATAAGTGTGGGCATTTCACGATTTTTTTAGCACTGTTTACACTATTTCATTAGTATTTACTTAATTTGTTCAGTATAGATATAGATAGATAAAATATTAGTTTATTGGCGTAGGAAGAGGGGCAGGATGAGCGCCTACAGATTACATACAGCGAGAATCTCCTATGATAGACAGAACAGGGGTCCAATGGTGGCCAAGGACACGGAGATTCCTATTGCAGAAACCGGCAAGTAAACAGGAGATTCTCACTCTATGTAATCTGACGGCACTCATACCGCCCCCCCTCCCTGTCCCCTCCGAGGCAGCTAAAATTGAAGTATTGGCGTATAACATGCACACGCTATTTGCACCCGATTTTCATGGTGAAAAAAATGAGTTATATATATATTGCACGTATTTAATCACACATTCATTCAGTGTGTAATTGGTCCAGCGCTGCACTGTCTTTTTTTGAAATTTCGATCCATGTATAGCCGGCTTTACTCTGCTTTGTTTTCTTGTGTATGACAGCTTATAGCAGCACTGCACATAGACACATCTAAAGGTTTCAGCACTTGTTTTCTCCTGATAAGGGTGGGGGTATGTTTTCCAACTCGCAACAGACTTCCTGACATTGATCCCATTAAAGGATATAGAAGACAGCCTCGTGTAACCTCCTTTTTGCTTCTGTTACTCAGAGGATGCAGATGTTTTCGCTACCATTTTAGACAGCCTCTGGTTTATGGGGATTTACCCTTTAACAGCTCAGTATCCTGGAAGACCCCCCTTTATGACCAGGCCACTGTTTGCGATACGACACTACTTTATTGCGTGGTCATGCAACACTGTACCCAAATACAATTTTGTCAATTTTTTTTTTTTCTCCACAAATAGAGCTTTCTTTTGGTGGTATTTGATTATCACTGTGCTTTTTGTGTTGGTTTTTTTTTTTTTTTTTTTTTTTTTTTTGTTTTTTTTTTGGGTTTTTTTTTTTTTTTTTTAAATAGCGCAAAAAAAAAGACAGTTTTGAGAACTTCTCCCTTCTCCCTTCTCCCTTCTCCCTTCTCCCTTCTCCCTTCTCCCTTCTCCCTTCTCCCTTCTCCCTTCTCCCTTCTCCCTTCTCCCTTCTCCCTTCTCCCTTCTCCCTTCTCCCTTCTCCCTTCTCCCTTCTCCCTTCTCCCTTCTCCCTTTTCCCTTCTTCCTTTTTCCTTTTTTCTTCTTCTTCCTTTTTCCTTTTTTCTTCTTCTTCCTTTTTCCTTTTTTCTTCTTCTTCCTTTTTCCTTTTTTCTTCTTCTTCCTTCTTCTCCTCCCAATAAGCGAACACTTGGTGTCTACAAACTGGGATATTTACTGGATTTTTCTTTTTATACTAGTAATGGCGGCGATCAGCGACTTACTGTGACTGCAATAATGTGGTGGATAATTGGACACTAACTGGCACTTTTGAAACTTTATGGAAGCCAGTGACACTCACTACTTTACATTGTAGCGATGAGATACAGTGTGTGTGTGTATATACACATATACACCTCTAAATTTCAAGTCCTGCGCTACTAGCCAGGCCTCAAGGGTTACTCTCCACTAGTTGCCCTGCCCCTAAACACTCCCTCATAAATTATCTCATCCAGGCACTTTGATAGACCAAAAACTAGAGGTCGACTGATATATCGGCTGATATTTGGCTTTTTTTTACTTAATCGGCATCAGCCGATTGTGCTGATAAAAAAAGCCGATAACTTCAGCTGGACTTGCAAATGACTTCTGTAATAGAAGTCAATGCAAGTTTTCTGGAGTTATCTGTGGAGAGGATTCTCTCCTCCCTGGGCAGCCTGCCAAGTCTGATAAGAAGATACATTTGTATCTTTTCAAGTTCTTTTATCAATAGACTGAACTCCTTGTGTAGAAGTTCTCAGTTTAACCATGTAAAGACTCAATCTTTTCTGATACTTGTTGCTTACAAGTAAAAATCCTGTATTTTCTGCTAGAAAATCACTTAGAACCCCCAAACATTATATATATATATATATATATTTTTTTTTAGCAGAGACCCTAGGGAATAAAATAGCGGTTGTTGCAATACTTTTGTCACAAAGTATTTGCGCAGCGGTCTTTCAAACGCAATTTTTTAAAAAAAAATTAATGAAATAAAAAAAAAAAAGCCGTAAAGTAAGCCCATTTTTTTTTTCGTCCAAAAGTTTTGATTACCTGTTTTTGTGTATTTAATATTTAAGATATAGTTTTTTTTTTTTTTTTTTTTTTTTTAATCTAAATTATACATACAAGTGAACTGATTGGAGGTTTGTTTTGTTTAATGTTTAAATGTAAAAAAATTTCTGTATCACTTATTACTTAAGGTTGCTTTCACACTGGAGCGGGCATGCGTTGACGGTAAAACGCTGTTAGTTTTAGCGGCGCTTTACCGTCATTTTAGTGGCGCTATTCGGCTGCTAGCGGGGCGCTTATAACCCAGCTAGCGGCCGAGGAAGGGGTTAAATGCGCCCATGAAGCGCTGCTGCCGAAACGCTTTGCAGGCGATTCGGCAGCGGTGCACATTCATTTCAATGGGTAGGAGTGGTGGAGGAGCGGTATACACCGCTCCAAAGATGCTGCTTGCAGGACTTTTTTTTAACATCCTGCCAGCGCATCGCCTCAGTGTGAAAGCACTCGGGATATCACACTGAGACTGCAGGGGAGCCGTTTTACAGGCGCTATTTTTAGCCCAAAAGCGCCTGAAAAAGGCCCCAGTGTGAAAGGGGTCTAACTGTTAGATTTTATGAGATGAAGGGGGGAAAAAAAAAAAAAAAAGAAAAAAATTGGCCTAATATATCGGCCCAAAAAAATCGGCATCATATATCGGCCACCGCGATTTCTAAATATCGGCATCGGCCAGAGAAAAACCCATATCGGTCGACCTCTACCGAAAACCCGTCCAATCCTGGGACGGGTGATCTGTTTAAGTGCCAAGGGGGAGGGGCTGTATATGGCGGCCGGGAACACGCAGCTATTGAAATGAAAGCTGTTATGTTCCCCGCGCTCTGATCAACCAGGCGACTCTCCTCTCCCTTCCCCTACGATTGCTCTGACAAAATCAAGGCTGCTGGTGGCGCTTGCCCCAGGCAACCCACACTCTCCAGCCCTCAAAATCCACTCGCAAAATGCGAGCAGATATTTTGTGTGTATATGTATGTATCTATATCTATCTCATAGCCTTGCAGAAGTATTCACCCCCCTGGGCATTTTTCGTGTTTTGTTGCCTTACAACCTGGCATTAACATGGATTGTTTCAGGATTTGCATCATCTAATTTACAGAACATGACCACAACTTTGAAGATGTGGTGTGTTTGTGAAGAAAAGGACAAAATAACAGAAAAAGTCAATGTGCATAACTATTCACCCCCATAAAGTCAATACTTTGTAGAGCCACTTTTTTGCAGCCATCACAGCTCCAAGTTGCTTTGGATAAGCCTCTATGGGCTTGCCACATCTTACCACTGGGATTTTTGCCCATTCCTCCTTGCAAAACTGCTCCAGCTCCTTCAAGTTGGATGGTTTGCACTTGTGAACAGCAATCTTTAAGTCTGACCACAGATTTTCTTTTGGCTTGAGGTCTGTGCTTTGACTAGGCCATTCCAACACATTTACATGTTTCCCCTTAAACCACTAAAGTGTTGCTTTAGCAGTGTGTTTGGGGTCATTGTCCTGCTGGAAGGTGAACCTCCTTCCTAGTTTTAAACCACACACAGATTGATACGGGTTTTGCTCAAGAATATCCCTGTATTTAGCACCATCCATCTTTCCCTCAACTCTGACCCGTTTCCCAGTCTCGACTTATGGAAAACTGCTGGATGGTGTTCTTTGGGTGATGTGTTGGGTTTGCGCCAGACATAGCGTTTTCTTTGATGGCCAAAAAGTTAAATTTTAGTCTCAGACCAGAGCACCTTCCTCCATACATTTTGGGAGTCTTCCACATGCCTTTTCACAAACTCAAAACGTACCATTTTGTTTTTTGCTGAAAGTAATGGCTTTCTTTTGGCCATTCAGCCATGAAGCCCAACTCTATGGAGCGTACGGCTTATTGTCGTCCTATGTACAGATACTCCAGTCTCTGCATCTCCTCCAGGGTTACTTGAGGTCTCTGTGCTGCCTCTCTGATTAATGCCCTCTTTGCCTGGTCCATGAGTTTTGGTGCGTGGCCGTCTCTTGGCAGGTTTGCTGTTGTGCCATGTTTCATTCCATTTGGTTATGATAGATTTGATGTGTTTTTTTTTTTTTTTTTTTTTTTTTAATAACCTAACCCTGACTTGTACTCCTCCAACAACATTGTCCCTTACTTGTTTGGAGAGTTCCTTGGTCTTCATGACAGTGTTTGGTTAGTGGTGCCTCTTGCTTAGGTGTTGCAGCCTCTGGGGCCTTTGAAAAAGTGTGTGTGTGTGTATATGTATGTATTTATATATTGAGAGAGAGATCTCTATCTATCCCGATCAGGTGGACATCATTTCACTAATTATGTGACTTCTGAAGGTAATTAGTTGCGCCAGAGCTTTTTATGGGCTTCATAACAAAAGGGGTGAATACATATACACATGCAAATTTATCAGTTTTTTTTTTTTTTTTTATTTCTGAAAAAATAGTTTTATGTATACATTTTTTCTAATTTTACTTCACCAATTTATGGCCTGTACACGTGATATGAAAAATACCGCTTTCAGCGCGATCGTGCAGATCGTTAGTACAGAGCTTTCGAGAGCCGATCATGTCAGTTTATCTGTTTTTTTTTTTTTTTTTTTTTTTTTATTATTCGATCGGACAAGTGCGAAAATTTTCCTCATACAGTACCAGATCATACGATTTTTGTTTAGTCAGTACTGTTGTCGTCCGAAAATGCAGTACAAATACATTACAACACATGACATCGCTTCCATATTTTTTTTTTTTTTTTTTCTTCCGTCGTACGAGATTTTTCATGACTTTAGCAACCTATTCAATTTCTACTTGCGACTATTAAGCGAAAAAAAATTGTACAATATTCTGTATCATGTGTATGGGCCATTAGACTATTGTGTTCTGAACTAAAGGATGTAAATGTAACAAAATAGGTAAAAAGCCTGAATACTTTTGCAAGGCACTGTGTGTGTATATACACACGCACTTTTTTTTTTTTTTTTTCTTTTTAAAATGTAGCCTGAAATTAGGGGAAAGAGGTTTTCCCTTTTATTTTTATATCTTTCATGTTATTTTCTTTGACCGCCCTATAGCCGTTTTACATGTAAGAAAATAACATGTAAGCTATAAATAAAGGGGAATCCCTTTCCCCTAATTTTAGGCTACATTAAAAAAAAAATGTGTGTGTGTGTGTGTAGATAGATATTGTATGGCCTTTCATAAGGAAATTGTGTGTGAGTGTGTGTGTGTGTGTTCCTCTTCCAGTTAATTTGACAGGAAGTCTTCTGTATACAAGCCTGATGTAAGACTGATCTCTGTTGCCACACCTATTAAGTTCCCCAATCTCGGGAGCTCTTTCCTAATATTATTCTGTGTCACTCGTTTTCATGCAGTCAAGCACACTTGAATGTTTGTACTGGTGACAGTCTATTCTTCGTTGTCTTGACTGATGACTGGTGCTGTCACAGAGCAGCGCCTCTGACACAGTGCATTGCTGTGAAAACACATCTCGTCTCTGGCTTGCGTTCCCAGAAGGCATCTCAGTGTAGGAGGGGCCAGTGACTCATCGCACAATAATTTAATTCTTAGTAGCTTTGTCTTGGACAAGTAGAAACCTAGTTTTGGCTTATTGCAGGCGAAGCTGTCATATCTGAAATACTGCTATTACAACTTGACTGGACAAGGTTATACGTTGATGCTAGCTGCCCGTTCCAGAGCAGGAAAGGTTAAGGATAGAACAAACCATGCTAAAGAGGGTTTTGGTGGGCAGTATGTTCAGGAGAGAAGTGTGGTGGGTGTAACGGTGTGCTAGAGGAGGTGTGCGGACAGTATAATAGGGAGTAGAATGTGTAGGAGAGGAGTGTGGTGGGTATGGAAGAGGCAAGTATATACAGAGAAGTGTGGAAGCTATGATAGTGGGCAATATGTGTTGAAGCGTGGAGGCTATGAAAGCAGACCGTAAATGCAGACGACACGTTTATGTCAGCAGCAAGTATGTGCTGAAAAGAAGTATGAAGGGTATGATCAGAAAAGGATTGCAGATTGTACAGTGGGATGCAATCTGAGGAAGAGGCTTGCGGAGGGCATGGAAGAGGTCAATATATGCAGGAGGAGAGTGTGCAGTGTATGGTGACTGTGACAGTGGGCTGGACAGGGATTGGACTAAAATATGGAAACGCCAGGTAAAAGATCTAAATTAACTAATATGGTGTTGGACCGCCTTTGGCATCCAAGGTGGCTTCAATTCTCTTGGATGATGGAATATGATATCACTCTTCATATAAAAATCGTTCCGGTTCTCAGAGATGCGGAAAACAAACCTGAATGTTGTTCTCCATTGTTCTATGATATTGAAGTCCAATGACTGCGACAGCCAGGGAATGGTGTGAAACTTCGTCTGCATGTTTGTCCAACCACGATTTGATAACACCAGCTGTGTAAATCAGAGCAGCATTATGGTGCTGTCTTCGGGAAGCATTGTCTGCACCGTAGGGTGCACGTGGTCGGCCAAATTTTGTACATAATCGCTGGCAGTGACTCTACCTTTTTCAAAGTGATGATGGGGTTTGCAGAATACCAAGATATGGCTGGCCAAACCATGAGTGCGCCTTCACTGCGCTTTACTGTTGGGAAAAGACAGTCCTGGTCGTATGCTTGGGACAGTGTTTGCCACGCGTGAACACGCACGGTGGTTGGGAACGGTGTGAAGCTCAATTTATTGGACCATGTTACAGTCTTTCTTCCATTGATGGTCCACGATTTATGGATGTTGCATCACTCTCTTCTCTTCTGAGCATTCATATCGGTTGCAGCTCGCCCGTGAATCTTTTTGCTTATGACGTTCCCACTGCATAGTTTTTGTGGACACGGGTTTGGAAGACTGAGATTGAGCTCTGCAGTCACTTTTGGCACAGTTTTCTTATTCAGGGTCTCAGTGCTGCGTAAAATCCTTTTCGTCGTTTGGTCAGTTGATCATGTTGACTGTGTTTTAAGTTCGTCAGATGATATCCCAGCCTTTGATACTGTACCTCGCAACAACGCAGATAAATTGGCAACTTTAGTCACAGAGGCACCAGCTAAGCGGGCGCCGGCAACTTGCCCTCTTTGAAATCCAGTAAGCTCTGACATGACTCTGTATTACTAGGGGCGCACGCAGTGAATGACAAAAGTGAGGCTTCCCACCTTTTAGCTGGGTGTCCCATCACACAGCGGAAGCAAAAGTTACATCACTTCCGCTTTCATCGCAAAACATGTTGTCACTTTCACGCCTGCAAATCACGTAGTGTTTTTATATTTTTGACCAACCCTTGTATGTTCAGACATGGGGTTTGAAGAGAGGGACAGTATGTGCAGGAGAAGAGTGCGGTTTGTACGGCAGTCCAAAAATAAGGCCTGCTAAACTTAAAGCCAGTTATTCTGGGACAGTGAAGGTAAAGGGGATCATGTCAGCAGCACCGCAGACTGAAGGGGGTGATATAGGAGGAAGAGTAGTTTGTTGGTTTAATTTGAGACCTGGGAAAGAGCAATGTGTGTCCCTACAAACTCTATCCTTGACTACACAATGGGGTGCAATAGTAAACTTTGCTTATGCAGTGAGGGCCTACATATACTTTACCAGCTGACTTTTGGCTTTCTCTAGAATTGTGAGTGTGTTCATGAACCTAAACGCACCCAGCCAGGGCACATGCATGCAAAAACCATTGCTTGCACTACACATTGCCATGCACACCAGAATATGAGCAATAATTCTAGGGCCAATATCCACGGTTAACTCTGGAGTGATGACCTGTAGGGGCTTTTAAAGCATTGCTTGGAGAAAATCTAGTACTGAAGTTCATTGTCCTTCTGCTGGCATGCAGAGTTTTGAAGCTTGACGTGTTTGGTATCTTTTTACTATTTTATGTTTTTACCAAAAGTTGCATTTGTTTGCCCGATGGTCAACTTTTAATGTATGTTTTACTGAAAATTGGCGCTTGATGCACTGTTTTGTGAATATTGCGTGGCACAGTTGAACATTTTGAACTACAGCTATTCTATTTTCCATGTCATCCGCTTTCAGAAAACATGTTTGGGGGTTTATGCTAAGTAAAACAGCAACGCCAGAGGTTTTTTTTGTAGACGTTCTACAGGTATTGTTGAGGAAACTTCAGGCTAAAAATTGGAGCAGTGCTCTGTAATATGTTTGCAATGAAGAAGACTTCTTCCCTTTTAATCACCGAGCAAGTGATTAAATCACGGTTTAATAACCCTTTAAATGAGTAAACATGCAAGTAAATGGCTGCACTCCAATGTAAAATTGTCTTTTTTTGTTTGAAACTCAACGCTGTATTACTGATCCCATAGACCATGGGTCCTCAACCCCTGGGCCGTGGACTGGTACTAGTTGGGTGTGGGTAGCTTGCGAGCCAGCCAGCACATCCTGCACTTGCACCCCTCCCCCCACCATCACAGGGCGCCCCCTCCCCTTCTAGCACCACTACTTCCTCTCTGTAGTCACCTTATCTACAGAGAGGAAGGGGGAGAAGAAGTGAGCCAGGCCGGCCCGGAGGCAACAGGCTGCATACACCCACACCCTCCGAAGGTGACATGTTGCGCCAACACAGGCCCCCCACTAGGTAACAGGGTGCACACATACCTTCCCCCTTAGAGGTGACAATTCAGCACCAGCCCACCCACTCATCCTTACTCCCTTCTGGCCCATAAAGGGGTCCCCAGACTGTTCTGTTTACTCATGATTTACCTCCTGGTCCATTCGGAGCAAAACCATATCTGACCTGTGGAAAGGGGCCTTGCACAGGTGTCTTTGGTATAGTTACAGCAGGTGGTTGAGCTAGGGTTTTGCAGAACCTTGACCACTGACCTGCAAGTTAACATGGCCAGTGCCACAACCATGTTACTGTGGTTATGGCACAGTGAAATGATACTGCTTGTTGCATTTGACAGATGGAACCACCATCAAGTGTGACCCATTCATGTGTATCTCCAATGCAATACTCCCAACGCACACATTCCTGCTCAAACGGCTGTATCTTTGATTGGTTGCCGAAATGACCAATGGCTGGAACCGACTGCAATCATGAGAAGGAAGTGTCACCAGCACACCAGGATCTCCAAAATTGGGTCCAAAACTTTAATCACATTTTTGATACTAATGTGATTAAAGTTTTGGACCCAATTTTGGAGATGCTGGTAACACTTCCTTCTCACCATTCAAGTATATTGGACCGCTCTGCAACAGCATGTAATGCACATAGTTGTGGTGCTGATGGCTTTCAAAGGTCAACACAGGTGGTGAGGACAAAGCGGCACCTTTCACAGTGCACCTTATGATTCCGACAACTTACATTTTTCTTGGGCATTTTATGAACAGCTAAAAAAAAAATCTGTGATAACAAAGTGCTTCCATTGATTGGCTTTGGTCATTACAAGCCCCTTTTTAGAGCTGCCCTACATGGCCTGATCATCACAGGCAAGGCTCAAGTTGAGATGTTTATGCGCACCCTTTTTTTTTTTTTTTTCTTTTATAATTTAAAGTGGTGTAGTATGTACACTATATTCACTTGCCTGCCTCATGGATCCTACAACCCAACCATTGATGGCCATAGATGGATTTGAAGAATCTGTGGGACCTACAGATGGGGCACGCCATTATTCAATTGAGCCTTAAAGTGGATGTTAACCCTCATATATACCCAATGAAGTGAACAGCCTCAGATGATACACAGGGATGAATCAAATCTCCCTACATTCGTTTTACATGTATATCTGCTGTATTCAGCTCTATGTACTGTTTATAAAGTGCACATCATGTTAGGCGATTTTCTCTTCCTGGTTAGCACTGCAGTGAAGCCTGAGCATTCAGCTAAGACAGCTGATTGGAGGAAAGGCACACGCACCCCTTTTCGTCATATGTAGAGACTTTCAGCCCTGTTGAATAGTTCAGGGCTCTGCTAATCTATTTATAGCATCCTTCCCAGAACAAAACGCAGGCTGCTTTTATCATATGTGACAGAAGTTGTCAGGCATTATTAGGCTGATAAGAACAGAGCAGGAGACAGCTAAGGGGCATGGGGCATAGTGCTTTGAAGAGAGATAACAAAACACTGCAGATATTTGTGCCTAGCTCAAATTTCATGAATCTGGTTTACATCCACTTTAAGCCGGCCATGCATGGTTTGAAACTTGGCCAGTTCAGCAGGGACTGGATGAGTTTCGATCCATCCATAGGCATCCTATTTATATACAAGTCACTCTGTCAATCGACTTGTGTACAGTCAACCTGTTGGGTTTTCCCCAAACAATTAGCCTCTGTTTACATCTCCGCGTTCCGAACCGCGGGCGGTATCGCCATGATTCGCAATAGCGGCAAATCGGGGAACGACCGTGCGTTGCCTGTCAATTTCAATAGCACCCCAAATGTGGCTTCAGTTTCCCGCGATTCGTCGGGTGACAATCGTGGTTAAATCGTGCATATAGAATCGTGGGATGCCTGTCGCCCAAAAGAAATACATGAGCTTCTATGCAATTCTATTTGCGTGATTTTACTGCGATTGTTGCCCCCATATGCCAAGATGTGAACGGAGCTTTAGTGCTGCTGGCTATAGCAAGAAAGGCTTCCCGTTGGCAGAACACAATAGTGCTGCGTGAGAGATTCCCCCATCAACACCAACTGTGTTGATGGGGGATTCAAGCAATTTTCTTTCCACCCATGGTGGAAGGAAAGCAAACTGCATAATCTATGGCCTGCCTTAGCCTGATGTGTCCTGAAGGATTAGGTGATCATGAACAATGAGTTTTAAATGGTTATTGATGTTACGTGAAAGTTCTATATAGCTCTGTTCTGTGGCACACAGGTGAGGAAAACCCAAGTTGTTCCTTTCCGTCTCTGTTTGTTTTTAGATAAAACCTGAATCTAGCCCTTTTTTTTTGTCTCGCTAATTTCCTTCCTCTTTCCTGTTTTTCCAGTGCATGCCGATTTCCCTGCAGCCCCAGAATTCATTCTAGGCGTCCCCATGCAATCTTGCCAGTTAATTATTCATGCCTGCAATTTTCTTCCCTTTCATAATTCTGAGGTCATGCTTTCCTGGATCTTCCCCTCGGATTTGCTGCACAGAGATGGCTTTTGTTGTGGTGAATATTGTCTTTTCATCTTGTTTTTAAGTTCCTTTTCTAAAATTATTTTGGTATTTTAGCCTTCTGTGTAATCTGTTAAAAGATGGGGAGAAAAAGCTGATGTATAGATTACAGGAAAATGTAATCACTAAATGATTTTACTGCAGAATTCCTGATTGGAAGATCTAACTAAAATGTTTTCTATTGATGTGTAAGGTTAGAACTCTGCCCCTTTGCCCCCTGTTAGGTCTTCTGCCTTAGTTTTTCTTTTTGTAGGCTTTTTTACATTTTTTTTTTTTTTTTTTTTTTCCCCCTGCATGTAGCCAGTAACACATCTGTATTAGAATGTAGTTTTTGTTTTTTTGGCCAGTTTGTGGCCGCTGGATTCCTGCGTCAAAAATCAGGGGAGATCTTTCTGCTGGATTGACTGGGTATTAGAGCTGCACGATTAATCGCTAAAGAATCGAAATCGTGATTCTACCACCCCCTCCCGATCTTAAAACAGCATTTCCCCGATTCTATGTAACAAGTGCAGAGTTCTCTGCTCACTGCTGACAGCTGACGTATTATTAGCTTGTTCTGTTGAAAACTGACCTACTGGCTAGATCACCGGGTGAAGATCAAGGAACCTCTTCCAAAAATCCAAATCCAAGTGAAAGCAAAGACCTCTTCTAGTGTAGTAAAATTAAAACCTCCTGTTTTTTTTTTTTTTTTTTTTTTCTAAATTAAAAAAAAAAAAAAAAAAAAGTGTTTGTAATCGCATAGATGATCACAAAACCAGCATAGTAGTAGTTTCAGACCAACAACTGGGAGCTGTCTGTTCTGGTGCACAATGAAGCTCCACCAAACTTGTTTCGTCATAAGACATCACCAGGGGCCTAGTCAACTACTGTCATCACGCTCTATATTGCAGCAAGCGGAAGAGAAATTACTGCTTTACCATATGCGTTCCAAAGACCAGAACTGGAGCTAACAAAGCTCCAAAGGCCGAATATAGTCTGAACCCAGAACTGACAGTACTCAAGTCCATCCAAAAGGCGTAGTGGCATAGAGGACGGAAGAGATGTAAAAAGAGCTAAGTGATTGAATGAAACTAAAGAAAATGTAGTGCTGCACCTTCTCTCTCTCTCTCTCTCTTCTTCTTCTAATGTGCAGTCATGTTGGAACAGGAAGGGGCCATCCTCAAACTGTTCCCACAAAGTTCCCACAAAGTTGGGAGCATGATATTGTTCAAAATGTCTTGGTATGCTGACTCTCTAAGAGCTCCCTTTACTTGAACTAGAGGGCAAAGCTTAACCCCTGAAAAACAACCCCACACCATAAACTCCCCCCTCTACCAAATGATTTGGACCAGTGCACAAAACCAGGCCCATAAAGACACATGGATGAACGAGTTTGGGGTGGAGGAACTTGCCTGGTCTGCACATCAACCCAATAGCACACCTTTGGGATGAATTCGAGCTGTGAGTCAGGTCTTCTTGTCCAACATCAGTGCCTGACCTCACAAATGTCCTTCTGGAAGAATGGTCAAACATTCCCATAGACACACTCCTAAACCTTGTGGACAGCCTTCCCAGAAGAGTTGAAGCTGTTAGCTTCAATGGGTGGGCCAACTCAATATTGAACCCTATGGACTAAAACTGGGATGCCATTAAAGTTCATGTGCATGTAAACGCAGGTGTCACAATACTTTTGGTAAAATAGTGTATATTGTGCCCTAGCGCAAGTATCTTTTGTTTACTTATATACTGGCGGTAGCTGAGGCTACTTACAGTTGCTGCAGTGCACACTTATTAGTGAAGGTAATGGTTCACTTGGACCACCTTGGTCCAAACTAACTCTCACCAAAACATGGAGATCCGCTGACAGGTGAGACATCCATAAACTCCTCCCTTCTCGACATTATCATTTTGAAAGGGGAAAAAAATCTTTTAATGAATGTAAGATTTCATACTGGCATGGAGAGCTGCATCGTTTGTGTGTTTGTTTGTGTGTTTTTGTTTTTTCTTTCTTTTTTTTTTTTTTTTTTTTTTTTTTTTAAGGGGGGGAAAGGTCCTCTTTAATACTTAACAATACCAACTCAACACTTTGCCTAATGAACGAATTTTTGAAAATAATCCTGTTGGTTCTCATGGACTATTGTCACTGAGAATCTTTGAACTGTTTACAGGCATTATGCTGATTATACAAAACAACGGGGATCATTTGAAGAGATAAGCTTGGTGACAGCCAGTTGATTATTTGCACTTGTGACCCCTGCTTGGTGTACACAGCATGGACACTTGAAATTGCTTCTTCTAAATGCTTTTTAAATGTTCAGGCTGAAGATATGATATTTTACAAGTCCTAATTACTTTCCTTTGGACATTTAAGCTTGT
This sequence comes from Aquarana catesbeiana, assembly GCF_042186555.1. Taxonomy (NCBI): domain Eukaryota; kingdom Metazoa; phylum Chordata; class Amphibia; order Anura; family Ranidae; genus Aquarana; species Aquarana catesbeiana. The sequence continues at coordinate 89,907,279 of NC_133326.1, read as the reverse complement.
TTTGGACCCCAGATTTATTTTGCACAGTAACTCTTCAAGCAGTTTTAAAATGCCGTGTTCCAAACTTTTGTTTGCACGTGTAATGCATGATAGTATGCATTCTACCAAATATGTACAGCGAGGAATGGGGCTGTGCTAGAGAATTGACTCGCCTGTTGTAGCTACATTTTTTTTTTTTTGAGCAAATTCTGTTTTTATCTGAAGTTGGTGACGGGGGTTTCTTTAACACTTTCACGCCTAAGCCTATTTCTGACATTTGGTGTTTACAAGTTAAAATCCATATTTTTTGCTAGAAAATTACTTCGATCCCCCAAACATTATATATATTTTTTAGCAGAGACCCAAGAGCAGGGATATGCAATTAGCGGACCTCTAGCTGTTGCAGAACTACAAGTCCCATGAGGCATAGCAAGACTCTAACAGCCACAAGCATGATACCCAGAGGCAGAGGAATGATGGGACTTGTAGTTTTGCAACAGCTGGAGGTCCGCTAATTGCATATCCCTGCCCTAGAGAATAAAATGGTGATTGTTGCAATAATTTATGTCTCACACGGTGTTTGTGCAATGGTGTTTTAAACGCAACTTTTTGGGAGAAGGGACCATTTCATGAATTTAAAAAAAAAAGAAAACCGTAAAGTTAGCCCAGTTTTTTTGTATAATATGAAAGATGTTACGCCGAGTAAATAGATCCCAAACGTGTCATGCTTTATAATTGCACGCACTCGCGGAATTGCGACAAACTACGGTACCTAAAAATCTCCATAGGTGATGCTTTAAATTTTTTTTTTTTTTAGTTACCAGGTTAGAGTTACAGAGAAGGTCTAGTGCTAGAATTATTGCTCTTGCTCTGGCGATCGTGGTGATATCTCACATGTGTGATTTGAACACTGTTTACATATGCGGGCGCGACTTCCGTATGTGTTTTCTTTACTGCGCTTTAAAAAAATTTTTTTTTCTTATTTATTTTTATATCATTAAATTGTGTTTTTAAAAAAATATTTGATCACTTTTATTGCTGTCACAAGGAATGTAAACATCCCTTGTGACAGTAATAGGTGGTAACAGGTACTCCTTTATAGAGGGATCGGGGGTCTAAAAGACCTCCAATCCCTCCTTTTGCACTTCAAAGTTTTCAGATCGCCAAAAACGGTGATTCTGAATACTGTAGATCTTTAAATTATCCCCTCCTGCTCCTACGGGGTTTTAGCAGCATCGGTTGTTATCCCTGGATAGCTGGTCACCCGCTGTAAAAAAAAAAAAACGGTACTGGGATGATGCCTGCAGCTGCGGACATCATCCCGGTATAACCCCCGAAAACCAAGGCCGCATATTTGCTTACGCTCGGCGGGAAGGGGTTAACCACTTCACTTCAAAACCACACCATATCTGACATCTCTCACATAAAAGTTAATATTTTTTTTTGCTAGAAAATGTCTTAGAGCCCCCAAGCATTCAATCCTTCTTTTTCTTTTTTTTTTTTTTTTTTTTTTTTTTTAAGCAGAGGCCATGGAGAATAAAATGGTGGTAGTTGCAATTTTCTGTCGCACAGTATTTGTGCAGCAGTTTATTAAATGCAAATTTTCATTAAAAAATACTTCATTCAATTTTAGTGCACACAAACTCCCTTTGGGCCCCTTTCATAAATGCGCACTGTTCATTTCATCAGTTCAGTCATGTCAAAAGTTAAACGGATTAAAGTGGAGTTCCGCCCAAAAATGGAACTTCCATCTTTTGGATTCCTCCCCCCCTCCGGTGTCACATTTGGCACCTTTCAGGGGGGAGGAGGGAGCAGATACCTGTCTAATACAGGTATTTGCTCCCACTTCCTGGCATAGATCACCGCTGCACTTGCGGTGACCTTACGCCACTTCCGGTGCCTACACTCTCCTCCACCGCTGTATTCTGTGAGACACAACAGCAGGGACCAGAGAGGACGCGCAGCGTGACTCGCGCATGCGCAGTAGGGAACCCGGAAGTGAAGCCGCATGGTTTCACTTCCTTATTCCCTTACCGAGGATGGCGACGGCAGCAGCCGAGAGTGGACGGAAGGATCGGCTTCGGCTGCCAACATCGCGGGCTCCCTGGACAGGTAAGTGTCCATATATTAAAAGTCAGCAGCTGCAGTATTTGTAGCTGCTGGCTTTTAATTTTTATTTATTTATTTATTTTTTTTTTCAGCGAAGCTCCGCTTTAAGTATGCATCAGCTTTCCATCCGTGGGTTTTTTTTTTTTTTTTTTTTACATCCACTACCAATGCAAAAATGGAGGGAAAACTGACCATTTGTCAGTTTACGTTCATTTTTCATCCAATCTGTTTTTTTTAACAGAAGAAAAATATGGCTTTGATCAGTTTCAAAAACAGACGATGACTGATGCTAATGGATTATCATCCATTTACATCAGTTTTTTCCATAGAGATGTCCATTTTTCATCCGTCGATGGATGACAAACTGACAGCATGTGTGAAAGAGGCCTTAAAGGGTTACTCAACTTTCATGGAAGGAAAAAAATAGCAAATAAAGAAAAAATATATATTGTATGCAACACAAATCATATTGTAATTGAATGTTATTAAAAATTAGGTTTCCTTTTCAATCTGCAGTCGCTGCAATTTTCTGAAAATGCAATATGGCTACCTGGAAGTTTTTGTACCCAGAATGTGTACAGAAGACCCCCCAGATATGTAATTTTCTGCTAATGTGATTGGCTCACCAATTTAATTTTTTTTGTTTTTTCTCCCATTAAAAAGGGAGTCCCGCGAAAAAAAAAAAAAAAAAAAAAAAAAAAAATTTAAAAGTCCGCAGCTACAAATACTGCAGCTGCTGACTTTTAAAATAAGGACACTCACCTGTCCCAGGGTCCAGCGATGTCAGCACCCGAGACCGAATCGTCCCTTGGTCCTCGGGTGCTGCCACCGCCATTCTCTGTAAGGGAATCAGGAAGTGAAGCGCTGCGGCTTCACTTCCCGGTTCCCTACTGCGCATGTGCGAGCCGCGCTGCGCTTCCTAGTTGGCCCCCCTGTCTCTGGGACCCGTGTGTGTCCCAGCAGACAGTGCGGTGGGGACGGGAGGGGGCGTAGACTCCTGTGGGAGTCTGTGCCGGGAGTGGGTGCAAATACCTGTCTTATACAGGTATCTGCACCCCCCTGAAAGGTGCCAAATGAGACACCGGAGGGGGGGAGGGTTCCGAAAAGCGGAGGTTCAATTTTTGTGTGAACCTCCACTTTAAGTCTGCACTAAGATACAAGTCAGATTTCTGGCATCCCCTGAAGCAAAAATGTAATTTTTGGTGAGATACTTCCAATAGGAACGCTTCTAAAGGGATGCAGACCCTGCAGCATTCCTCATTAGAAACCTGCGTGTTCTTAGCTAATTGATAATTATGAAGCCACTTCCATTAGATTCACTTAGCCCAGGCACACAGAGGAACAAACGGATTTCTTCAGAATAACAAATGGTAGGAGTCTGTGACAAAATGTATTTAAAGCCTTGCAATGTACATATATCACCCAGAGGGGACTTTTTTTTTTGTTTTTTTTGTTTTTTTTTTTTTCTTTCTTCAACAAAAGTGGGGTTGCGCTTCAAATACCTGATTTTCATCTAAAATATAAAAGATGTTGCGTCGAGTAAATGGATACCTAACAGGTCAAACTTTAAAATTGTACGTGCCTATGAAATGGCTACCAACTACACTATGTTAAATTATTCATAGGTGATGGTTTAAAAGCCTTTTTCAGTTTGTATTTAGGGCTGGTGCTATAATTATTGCTCTCATGTGTAGTGCAATCAAATTTACATGTGTGCGGGACCTATGTGCGTGTTTGTATTTGTGCACGTACACGGGGGTGCTTCTTAAAAATGTTTTACTATTATTTGAATTTATTTCTTTTCCTCTTCTTTTTTTTTTTTTTAAACCAACTTTATTTTTATAAGAGGGATGACTCATGACAAGTCCTTATGAAGAGAGATCTGGGGTATTTTAGACTCCAGATCTCTCCTCTGCCCTCCAAAGTAGCCAGTCCAACTGGGATTGGTTTAATTGGCTGCTTTACTAGCCAGTAATAGCCAGCATAGAGATTATCAGGGAGTATAAGTTCCTCCTTCATCTCGGCAGTGGCCCCAGGCGTCTCATGAGACTGGAGAGCTTGGAAACTTTGCAGGCGGGGGTAATTGTCGAGCGGCTTCCCCCTCTACACACTGACCTCGGGGTCGGCACTCTCTCGGCCTTACCACCTTTTTAAAGAACAGCTGGGCACATTTTTGTTGCTATTATGAATAAGTCCAAAAATACAATTTTGCTTTTTTCATTTAAAATCATTTTAAATGATTCAGCCTTAACAGTGTATTAGTTAAAGCTAAAATTCACCCGATTTTTCAAGATCACTATTTGCAGAAAAATGGTGACAATTCGACAGCCTGCTGTATTCTTTGTATCTCTAAAATTAGATGTTTCACAATATGCTCAGATAGTAGAATTCAGTTGGAAAGGCTGCAGCTCCTTCAGCCTTTTCCTGTTAACAAGATGGAGCATAGTATGTAGAAGCTAAGAAGCTCATTGCTATGCATTTCTTGTATTTGACTTGGGTTTATTTTCTCTTTTTTATAGAATTAAAAGCTTTCTCTTTTTTTTTTTATAGCCGCCCCCCCCCCCCCTCATTCAGCGTGCTCGTACCTGTCATGATTTTTGCTCTGTGAATTTAAACTGCGACTGATTAATATATTCATCTTTTATCGAGCTGTGAGTCATATGGTCAATAACAGAACACTTTCTTGACAACTCCCACACAAGCCATTAAATGAAATTTAAAAAATTCGAAGTCTTTCACGGATTAAATTCTACAAACGCCAACATGTTTAGGAATTTCTATATCTGTTTATCTCTTAGATTCAGTAGAATGGAAGTACTTCTACAGTATGTATGTTAAAGGGGAACTCCACTTTTGTGGGAAAAAATGGCAAGTTAAAAAAAATGTAGCATATGCAGTTGCTATACAGCCCCCTATTGTAATGTTATTTAAAAGTTACCTTTCCTTTTTCAATCTGCAGTATGACAACCTGGAGGCATTCTGTACACAGATGTTGTTGTTGTTGTTGTTATTGTTGTACAGGACATCCCTCAGTAATGTCTTTTCCTGCTTGTGTGATTGGCTTACTGATTTTCCCAGCAGTTTGTATTAAAGTAGTATTCAAGATTCTGCCCTTTGTTATTAAAAAAAAAAAAAAAAACCTCTAAACTTACCTGCTTTGTGCAGTGGTTTTGCACAGAGCAAGCAGCCCAGATCCTCCTAATCTTCTTGCGTTCCCTGCCGACACTCCTGGCTCCTCCCCTTTTGACCAGTGACCCCAATAGCAAGCCACTTTTGCACATTGCTGGATAGGGAGGGCTCAGTTGAGCATTAGGGGGCACTGCACACAGGGTTTTTACCTTCATGCATAGTATGCCTTCAGCCCTTACAACCACTTTTAAGATACAAGTTAGGTTTTGAGCATCCCCTGTAACAAAAATGTCGTTTTTGGTGACCCACTCCCAAAAGGAAATCGCGTCTAAAGGGATGCAGACTTTGCCACTTTCTTTATTAGAGCCATGCAAATGCAGCAGCTGATCACTAATGAAAACATCGCTCCTAAAGAGACTTGGTATCCATAAGACACAGAAAAATAGGTAATTCTTCAGAATAACAAAAGGTAGCAATCTGTAACAAAGTTAATTTGAAATCCTTGACATGTGCATAGATCCAACAAAAGTGGAGTCGCTTTTTTTAATTTTTGAACCATAAGTGCCTTTCTTTAGTGTCTTTTATTAATGTGTTTTTATAGTGGTCTGCCAATATAACTTTATAGTTCAAATATCAATATTTGTACTGGGGGTGGGGGTGGGGAGAAAGTCAACCTCTCTGGCTACTTGCCTTCTCTCAGTACTTTCCTTCCTCCTATGTGACTGTTCTGGTGCTTGATGATTGGTCACTCGGGCTCCCAGTATTGGGTTGGGAGGAGAGTCACAAGGTATCTTCTCGTTACTCCTGCAGGCAAATGTAACCACAAGGGTGAGTGAAGTGAGAATAAATATAAACTGCTACAGGGGTTGGCTTTGAAGTGAACCTCTCCCTTCAAGCTAGCCATACATGGTTATATTTTTTGTTTAGCCATAGGGCTGAATGAAAGAAAAAAACAATTGATAGCCCCCATCCACACCTTCCATGTGGATGCGGGAATCCTTCATGGTGTGTCATTGTATTTTGACAGCCGGATGCCCCCTGCTGTCAGAATAGACTGATGAGTGCTGAAGCCAATTGGCTGCAAGTGCTGATCAAATGGAAATTTCTCAGCAGGAAAGTAATGGCCATAGATGGCTCAAAATTCTACTAGTTCTTGCTGAGAAGACTGAATTTAGATCTATGTATGGCCAGCTTTACCCTGTGTGGACACCACTGGTTCACTTTAAACTAGCCAATTCAGCCAAATAAAGTGTGCATAAGGATGTAAACAATGTTATTCAGGGTAACGCTATGCTAATTCATTACGTTGTTTAATGCCACGTCAACTGAAGTATTGCAAAGCAGCTGTCAAGCAGGACTCCTATAGTGTTAACCTTTTCCTAGTGGTAATGATTCTCCGTGCAAGTTCTAATGAATTCTGTGGAATTAATCCCTCACTGATTGGGGTAATCCTAACAGAAGTTGCCTTAGCAACTAGGGCCAACTACTCAACTGATTACAGAATACAAGATGGAGTGAAAATGGTGCCGACCTGCTAATAATAGTATGATTACCTTCAAACGTAAGGAAGTAACTATCAATGAGTGAAAAATCTTAGTGAACCTTTCCATTTTACAAGCATGCATACTTGGTTGTACCCCTAAATTGCTCCACCAGCCCCTTTCAGCTGTGCTCTTTTTTTCCATTTAACTGCCGGAAGGAGACTAAACAGAGCTGTTCCTGATATTAAAGCGGGGCTCCACCTATCTATCGTTTTTTGTTTTTTTTTTTGAGTTCATTCACAAACTTTTCTTCTCAGCATTACATACTTACATATTGTGTGTAATATGTCCGCCTGTGTCAGATTTCGTTGGAAAGAATAACTTATAATATTCACTGCAGGCGGTTTCCATCTTCATTGTGGGCATTTGAAGCCCACAAGCATTTATTTCCTGGATGTGGTGAATGCTGTGCTTCCAGCATTCACCGCTCGTTCCCGCACATGCTCAGTGGCATCCTGGGAAGCCTTAGACTAGCTCCCAGGAGTCTGGGAGAGGCTAGAAACGCACCTACTCCCACGGGAGGAGAACCAGGAAGTGCAAAGAAGAATAGAAAAATAAAAGGTAATTACGGTGATTTAAATTTTTTTTTAAACGGCATGTCAGCATCTAGGCAAGGAAGAGAATACATACAGATATTGTTCAAAATTTGGGTGGAACCCCGCTTTAAGATTGACTCTTTGTGAAAAGTTAACAGTCAAGTCGTCGTTATCTGCATCTCTAACCACGCCCCTGGCACTGAGCTTTGGGTACAGCCCACTATCAGGGGAAGAGTGGTGTTATCTTTGATCAAGCTGTGAGGTCACCACCTGGCAAGATGGTCGTTCCTCCAGATGAAGCCATGAGGTAGGTGGAGTAACTAGTAGCCTGATGGTGGAACCTTTCGCAACAAGTGAGGTTTGTCCTATGGATTCTGTATCAATGCTTTTAATTTTTTTTAAATAAATGTGAGTTGAGCTGGGGTGGTGAGGTTCTGTTTTTAATACCCCTGATACTGCACTAGTGGAGGCACTTTTGTTTTCTTCTATGGTACTGTGGAACTACCGGCAGCCAATGTGGAGTCAAGTTTGAAGCAGCATAGTGGAAGGAAGCTACATCTGTTGTAGATTATTATCTGTTCCCTGAGAGCCTAAGGCTCGGTTCACACTGGGGCGACTTGTCAGGCGACCTAGTCGCCTGACAAGTCGCCTCCCGTTCTGTGCTATGGAACCGTTCTAATTGGAGCGACGCAAGTCGCTCCGACTTAGAAAAAGGTTCCTGTATTACTTTGGGGGCGACTTGGGGCGACTTGCATAGACTTCTATGCAGAAGTCGTCTCGCAAGTCGCCCCGCAGTCGTTTGCAGGTCGCCTCGCTGAGGCGACCTGCAAGTCGTGCCGCCCATGTGTGAACCGAGCCTAACAAATTGTCAAGGACCAGTTTGGCGCATCCCTGAAGGGAGAGTTGCACTATGTGCAAGGCGTGTTTGACCCCTTACAAGGTCTTATAAGGAGGTGAGCGAGCATTGCACATGGTGGCAGGAGCACTATTAGTGTGGAAGTTGTTTTGAAGAAAGGAAGAACTCCATCTCCCTGCATGCTAGTAGATTTATCACCCATGTGTCACTAATGGACTTTCTTAAGCACCCTTACTTTTACTTATTTTGTGATAATTTGTTTTAAATGCAGCGCTGTCTCATTCACTTACTATATATTTTATCTTTTGTGGGAACACATAGGTGACAGCAGCAGCAATTCTGTTAGTTTATCTTATTTGAATACCTTCATATATAACCTGGCAAGATGGTAACTCTTAGCGAAAAAAACTTGGCCTCAGAGAGAGATAATCAAGCTTTTATTCCTGGATATTGTACAAGTGAATTATTTATTATTTTTTTTTTTTTTTATGTAAATTCTATGTTTATGTACATATTGGCAAAGAAAAGGTTGGCTCTGCCAATTCAAAATCTCACTCTTTGAGATGGAAAGAATAACTTTTTCACATCGGCATTGTGCACTGCAGCATGTTTGCTTGTGTGCAGACTAACTTTTTTCCTTTGTTAGAACCTAATTGAAATTTGACATTTAATCATTTCATTGAGTTAAATGCAATAATGCAATCATGGCAGCAGCATTGCATTATTGTGTTGACTTTACTTTTTTTTTTTTTTTTTTTTTACCTCCCACTGTGTGCACACGGTGTTGTGGTGTGAGCCCTCCTATTTTTTTTTATTATTTATTTATTTTGTCATTTTATTTAGATGGATGTACAGTATGTCCAATAGAGAAACATAAAAGCATAAGTAACTTTAGAAACCATTGAATACAAGAGTCTGAGTCATATTATGCAAACAATCAATGTTTTGAAGATAACACCTGAACATAGTCGATTCCCGGAAGCTAACAATCTGACTATACAAAAGGGCATTACACTCTAGGTCCATGGCGTAGTTTCAGAAAAACTCTAGAGGTAGGGGTGCGATGGGGCCAAGGATGAGGTAGAGATGGGGAAAGGAAGTGGGGAAAAGGGCTCCCTCCGGGAGGAAAAGGTGAGGAGCTCAGCAGGCTACTCAGAATGAGGTAAGGCCGGCCATAGATGGATCAATTTTTTTTTTTTTTTTTTCTTTCATGCAACCTTGGGAAGCCATCCCTGCTGGGAGAACAGTGTTTATTACTAGCGGCTATAATGACCACAAGCATTAATCTCAAGTGGAATCCGGCAGGCTGGTTGTACACAAGTTGATCGGCTGGATACATTCAGCCTGCCTATACAGTACATGCTTCGAATCTCAGCCAGCTCAGCAGGAACCGTTTCTGGCCAGCTTTAGCGCATTCAGATAAGCATGAGTATAGTGAAATCACTGCCAGAGCATCCAAGTGAACCTTAAAGTCTCTTCTGTAATGTGGAGAGCAGCGGTAAGGTCTTCTGTGTCATTAATCTCGTTGCGCTTTGCAAACCAAAGATTTAGTGGATGGGCATGTGGTTCCACTATAGTGGAATACAGGCCTATGCCTAGTTCGAAAGATGAATAATCATAGAAGTTTTGCCTTTCTGAGAGTCTTTTGGAAAGGGGTGCAACAGGGAGGCAGCAGAACTATCGCTCACATCTACTGAAGGGAGCTGTTTGAGAAAGGCTGTCACATCCTGCCAGAAGGGTCTTACTTTGGGGCACTGCTGGAATATGTAAAACATGGTGCCCTTCTCCCTTCTGCATCTGCAGCAGTCTTTTGGGACAACAAGGATGTTTGTCTTGTTTTAAGATTTGGAATTGAGTTGGGCAAATCTGCCCAGTGCATCTGGTGTGAACATTTCCTAAAGCTGATTATGGATGTCTCAACTGCACCGCACATCCTAAGATAATACAGAGAGCACCGTGTAGTCAGAGCCCGGTGGTCATTTAAACCTCTCCCTTGCATTTCATATAGGTTCGCAGAGGGCAGTAAACCATTTGCATTTTGTTCTTGCTATATGCAGATGCTGACTTATCCATAAACCTTTATTTGTGTTAGGCTAATCCGAACACCAGGATAAAAACCAAAGCATACAGGCAGTTGAAAGCAGAGACTGGTGTTGCATAGACTATACCCAGGACTCCATTTCTCCAAGTCAGCAAAATTAAATCCTAAACTACTGTGCCAGGAAAATTTTAAATGACGGCTCGCGAAAGCACTTAGGCAAGTGGTATTTTATAGTTTACGTTTTATGTAAACAAAAGGCTTTTGTGCATTATGCAATCGCTTAGCGCCTCAAATGCATCATGCACTTTTTAGTAGTATAGAAACTAATAAGGAACGTAACTTAGAACATTTTTGTTACAGTACTTCTTGCAGCATTATGTGCATCTGAATTTTAATCCTTTTCTGTTGTGTGTTTTGTGATCATTTTTGTTAACACAGCTGATAGGAAAGATCTAAGACTGATAATAGAAAAGTTAAAGGCTAAGTTCCCCTTTTACAAAAATAATAAATGCACAACGGTTTGCGGGTAAAAACATTTATTTTTTTACTCTGTAGCCTTCAAGGGAATTGTACAATACTAGGATCCTACAGACCCTCAATACAACTGTCGTTAACCAGAGCCCTCTCAGTTCATTAAACTACAAGCCGTCAGCTGTAAAGGCCGACTGTAGTTGTAGTAGGGCTGGGGAAAAAATCTATTTAAATCTTGAATCGAGTTGAGAGGTCAAATCGATTCAAAATTTAAGCAAATCGATTTTTTTTTTTTTTTTTTCACTGCACTGGTCCTGAAGAGCTGCGGGCTGGAGTTCTTAAGCCAGTCCGTGGCTTCGGCCTAGTCCGCAAGGCCGGATGCTGCGGATTAGGCTGAAGCCGCAGCCTCGCCTAAAAACTTCTGCCTGCAGCAATAAGCGTATATTGATTGGTTTGCGCAAAAGTTATAGGGTCTTAAAAATAGGGGATAGTTTTATGCCATTTTTATTATTATTATTATTTTTTTTTTTTCTAGTAATGGTGGCGATCCTGCGTCTTTTTTTTTTTTCTGGGACTGCGACATGGCGGACACATCGAACACGTTTGATGCTATTTTGGGACCGTTGTCATACAGCGATCAGTGCTATAAAAATGCACTGATTGCTGTGTAAATGACACTGGCAGGGAAGGGGTTCACCACTAGAGGGCGATCAAGGGGTTAAGTGTGTCCTAGGGAGTGATTCTAACTGGGGGGGGCAACAACTCGCATGACAGGGAGCAGTGAACTGTCATATCACTAGGCAGAACGGGGAAATGCTTTGTTTACGCCCACTTGCCCACCTGTGCCATTCTGCCAACCATATATCGTCGTGCGGTGGTCGGGACAGTGTTAAAGTGGAACTTCACTCTCCTAATCAACACTGATTATTTTAATACTCATGCTGTGTATGGGTGTTTTTTTTTTTTTTTTTTTAACATTTCTTCACTTGCTTCCAGGTATCTTGCTTAGGCAAATGTCATATTCCAGCTGTCTTGAGTAGGTAAGCAGGGGTTTTCTCAGCTAAGCACACTCTCCTGTCTGCATGCTTGAGCTAAGGGCAGACTGATTCCAGGAAGTAAATGCTGCATGAATCATTTGCCATTACTCAAGATGGTCATGGGCAGAAATGCTAGGGGGTTGTTTTTCAAAGTGATTTCTCAGTTCGATAAAGCACGGAGACGTGGATGGATGGGGGGAATGTGGTTTGAATATTAAAAATGAATTTTGTGGTGCTCAGATGCAGTACCAGACACTTTTACCAGAGGTATTTTAAACCATGTATAGCTTAGCTTTAGTTTGGTTTATGTGGTGGCCTATACAAGGAACAGGAAGGGGGGGGGGGGGAGGGGGGAGAGAGAGAATGTTTTTAGATATAAAATCTTCCTGGAATATGAAGTGGTATGCTGTGACATAGTAATCCAGACTTCTGCTTTAGTTCAGTGCATACAGTATATATCTTTCTATTAAAAAGGGAGAAAAAAAGCACATCTGGTGGAATGGGTGTGACCCGTGTAATAAAGTTCAAAACTGCTGTGTGTTGTCAGGCAGGAAGGGAGTGTCCGTTATTGGTACAGAAAGATTACTGGCATATCAGATTTCCCAGTAGATTGGCTCACAGAAGCAAAGTCATCTGTGTCTCGCCCCATTTGCAGGGAGAAGTCTTGGACACTTTCTCTATTGCCTCAGTTTTTAGTGTGAACATTCCATTACGTAACGTGTGTGTGTGTGTGTGTGGTGGTGGTGGTGGTGGTGGTTTTTTTGTTTTGTTTTTTTTTCCTCCTACCTTTCTTGTTTTTAGCAGCAATTAACATCCCTGAAGAACCTGTTCTAGACTCGTTCCGACAGCACAGTAAAATGCTCCTGTTATGGACGTCCAGGTCTTTGTGGTGCGGAAGTATGGACGCTGACATCTTACTCCTGAAAATGTGAACTTCTAACTTTCATAATGTCCTAGAAATTCTGTCCTTGCCCTTCCTTTCTTGAACCATATACTTGTTCAAGTCAGTAATGCTAAAAGCCAGGGACAACCAGTCAGTCGTCATTTTCGGAAGGAACACCTGATTGGCAGCCTTCATATGTTTCTTGTACAGGTATCCTTTAAATGGGAGGTTCTGGATGTCCTTCAGCAGAGGGGATACCAGCAAACTCTCAGACTAAGGTCTCATTTTATACTGGCTTCAAAAACTGCATACAGATGCATATCATCTGTAGTCTTGTATGCAATCTAAAAGGATAGGGGCTGAAGCTAGCAGCATAACTTGCGCTGTGTTTACCAGCATAAATATAAATAGAATGAAGCTGTGTCCAGGGTTGTGTTTTACACTGCAAACCCTAGTGACTGCCGCCGCTGCTAGGGACCAACCTACAAATAACAGTGTCGCCACTGTTAATTATGAGCTATCAATGCTTATGTCAGCCACAAATGAGCCATTCAGTCGTGCAGAATATGAGTCATTCAGGGCTGATGTAAAAAAATAAATGTGTAATCGGCGGTGGTGCCGCTGCTGGCTACGCATTCTTTACAATACATGTGGGACTTCAAAGAGAAGTATGGGCATCCTTTTTTTTTTTTTTTTTTGCAGTGTCATACTTGCCTAGCTGGATTCAGCATCGGCCCCCCATTGGCTCTAACCCTGAGAACTGAGCGACCAAACACCAACAGTCACTCGGTTCTCACACCTCCCTGAGCAGAGAGCTGGTGACTGTGAGGCAGCGGCTCTCTGCTCTGCCTCCCCCCGTGCTCACTGGAGTGGAGAGGGCAGCAGCGGCCGGCTCAGGCTCTCTGCAGCTTGCTTAGAGGCTGCGCCAGGTGCCAGTCCAGGCATGTGAGCAGATCCCGACCATATGGTCGTGATCTTGTCAGAGCCTGGACCAGCTCTGTGACATCAGACAGTGGACTTCAGCCCTCTGCTGAAAACTGGTCACAAGAGTGCAAAAGGAACCACACTCCAGTGAGCCATAGGTAAAGTACAGCCAAACGAGCTGTACTTCTCCTTTTTAAACAGCAGCATCAGTTTATAGGGTCTATATACAGTGTACAAATGTAAATGTTAGCACAAACTATACATGTGTACAGGGTACCGAAAACATTTTATACTGAATCTTGATGAGTAAATCAATATGATTGTGTGAATATGGTCTAATAGTGTGCCTTTGTTTTGAGGTTAAGGGCAGTGTTTCCTATTCATAAAGAACCATTGTGTGTGTGTGTGTGTGTGTGTGTGTGTGTGTGTGTGTGTGTGTGTTTTTTTTTTTTTTTTCTTCCCCTTTTCAATCCTATCATTGTTTTAAAAGTATGGCCAGAGCTTTTGATGTTCCAGACCCACTTATGACTTGGAAGGCATGCCGACAATGTCGGTATCCACCCAGTTACCTTACAGGCAGCTGGCTTAGCCTCTCGGTGTGCTGCTTAGTGCCTGAGCCAGCCACTCCTGCTCTCTCTCCTGTCCGGCGCTCCAGTGAGCATGGTGGGGGGCAGAGCAACAAGCTGGTGACTGACTGTTTCTGTTCAGTGAAGACCGAGAACTGGGTGATCAGCGGTCAGGTTAATGTTTAGCTCTCAGGCTTAGAGCCGGCAGGGGACAAGTAGGTAGGTAAGTATGTATGTTTGTATATATTTTTTATAATCTTGCACTTCTTCTCTTGAAATATTTTTCTACTGCGACCGGGTCTCTGCTCGAGTCGCAGCTTCCCTCATGGGACAATACAGGGGGTGCGACATTTTCCACCGGTGCGATCTCCCTTGCCACCGTGGGACTTGAATCTGGTGCTTTTGGTTCTCCAGAGGCCTCCGTTTGAAAATATTCAAGAAATTTCCCTGCTCACTGTCACAGAAGGTGGCCTTCTTGGTGGCTATCGCCTGATATTTAAACAATTAATGCATTCTGTATGCAGGCCAACTAAACGGCTGGCCTATTAATCGATTATGAAAATAGTTGTCAACTATTTTCATAAATCGATTAGTTGTTTCGACCCTAATTGTGTTGCCTTCCCTATGTCCCAGGCCACAACATTCAAGGGAATTAGCTTTACACACCTTGGATGTGGTTTGTGTGATCAGGGTGTATTTGGCAGCCACTGAGCCGTTTCGGAGGTCAGACTTCCTGTTTGTGATAACAAATGGGTCAAAGAAGGGGCTGTCTGCTTCCTCGGCGACCATTTCTAGATGGATCAGAGAGAGGATGACTCAGGCCTATTCTGTCAGGGGTCGGGTTCCTCCCGTTCCAGTAAAGGCACACTCTACTCAGGCGCAGAATGCCTCCTGGGCCTTCAGTCATCAGGCATTAGTGACGCAAGTGTGCAAGGTGGCCACCTGGTCGTCGGTAATTTCACAAAATTTTACAAAGTGGATGTGCTGGCAAACAGAGCGGGCATTCCAAAGGGCACAGGAGAATGGGAGGCTGGTTCTAGGCTGAAGAGGAATAGAAATGAGATTGTGTGGATTGTGGCTGACCTGTTTTATCACAAACTCCCTGAACCTACTTGCGATTACTGAGACCTGGATTCAAGAATCTGACCTTCCTTCTCCTGCTGCTCTCTCCTATGGTGGCCTCCTGTGGACTCGCTCTCCCAGGCCTAGTGGACGGAAAGGAAGTGGTGTTGGAATCCTCCTATCCCCTCAAAGCACTTTTTTCAGGTTCTTCATCCACCCCCCTCTGTGTCCCTCTCATTTGAAGCTCACTGTATTTGTCTATTTTCTCCAGTTTCATTGAGAAGTGCTGTGATCTATTGGCCCCCTGGACCGGTATCAAACTTCCTTGATGACTTCTCTGCCTGGCTACCCTACTTTCTCTCTTCTGAAATTTCAACAATCCATTTTTGCTGACTTCAACATCCCTGTTAACCTTAACACTCCTGCTACTTCTAATCTGCTGAGCCTAACTTCCTCTTTTGACCTAAAACAATGGACACACACTTCTACTCGCTCTGTTGGCAACTGCCTTGACCTCATATTCTACTACCTATGCACTCCGCACAACTTCACCAATATTCCTTTTTCC
This sequence comes from Aquarana catesbeiana, assembly GCF_042186555.1. Taxonomy (NCBI): domain Eukaryota; kingdom Metazoa; phylum Chordata; class Amphibia; order Anura; family Ranidae; genus Aquarana; species Aquarana catesbeiana. The sequence continues at coordinate 89,891,577 of NC_133326.1, read as the reverse complement.
TCTCTCTGATCACACAGCGTCGACTGTCATCCTGTTGAGTTTCACTCTCTCCTTGTCTGCCTCCTCGCCTTCCAACTACCAAACTATTACACGTAGAAACCTTCGCCATCTTAACCCTGTCTCCTTTTTTTCTGCTACAGATTGTCTCTACAACAAAATCTCATCTGTGTTCTGCCCCAACTTGGCCACTTCTGTCTACAACAGTTCACTGTCATCCACCCTGGATACCTTCGCCCCCCTGACCGCTACAACCCTGGCAGACTGACAATACCAGAAGCCTCAAAAAACATAGCCATGCTCTTGAGCATCTGTGGCGTAGGACTAAGCTGAAGCAAGATTTCAGCCAATATAAATCTGCCCTCCAAAAATACAATTTCTGCCTCTATACTGCCAAACAGACCTACTTTATCACTCTCATTAATGCCCTCTCACGCAGTCCCCGTCAGCTCTTTTCTACCTTTTACCACTCTACTTCATCCTCCATTACCTCCACCCACTAACTTACTCACTGCCCAGGAGATTGCTATTCACTTCAAAAATAAGATTGAGACAATTTGCCTCGATCTCCGCTTTACAGATATCTCCCTCACTTTAAACTCCTTGTCCTCCTGCACAATCAATACTTCCCTCTTTTAACCCAGCTACTATAGAGGAAGTCACTAAAGTTTTTTCCTAACGCCCACCTAACCTCCTGCCCCCTGGACCTTCTCAAATACTACGGTCACCATCTGACTCTATCCTACACATCCTTAACTCATATGTTCACTCTCTACTGGTATCTTCCCCCAACCCTCTAAAACATACGCTAGTCGCTCCCATACCAAAAAAGGCCTCACTAGACCCCACCAATCTTAACAACCTAAAGACCCATCTCTTTACTCCCTCTTGCCTCCAAACTCCTTGAACATTTAGTCTACAACCAACTGAGAATGACCTTCTTGAGCCCCTTCAGTCTGGATTTCGCCTACAGCACTCCACAGTAGCTGCCCTCCTAAAACTCAAACGATTTGCTAACAGCCAAAACCAACGGTCATTGTTCCGTACTGTTACTCTTGGACCTTTCCGCTGCCTTTGATACAGTTGACCACCCCCCTCCTCCTCAAAAAAAAAACTCAATTTGCTTGGTCTCCATGGCTGCACTCTCACCTTCAGTGTCATTTACAACTCCACTTCCTCCTCTCCAACTCCTCTTACCGTTGGTGTCCCCCAAGGTTCTGTCCTTGGACCTCTACTATTCGCGATCTACACTTCCTCCCTGGGTCAGCTGATAGCCTCCCATGGCTCCCACTACCATTTATTTGCTGATGACACCCAAATCTATCTCTCTGCCCCTCAGCTCACCTCATCAATCTCCTCATGCATTTACTAACAGATATATCAGCCTAGATGTCATACCACTTCCTCAAACTGAATCAATCTAAAACTGAGCTCGTGATATTTCCTCTCCCATGTGCCCGCTGACTTCTCTGTCAAGATCAATGGCACATCTATCAGTCCGTCCCCACAAGCCGGGGTGCCAGGGGTAACCTTAGACTCTGAACTGTCCTTTCAGGTCCACATACAATCCCTGTTCAAATCAGACCGTCTTAGCCTCCACAACATTTCCAGAATACTCCCCTTTTAACTAATGATACCACCAAGCTTCTAATTCACTCCATGGTTATCTCTCTCCTCGGCTACTGCAACTCCCTCCTCATTGGATTACCTTTTACATACACCATGCTCCCTTCAGTCCATAATGAAGGCCGTTGCAAGACTCATACACCTTACCAACCATTCAGTGTCCTCCACCCCGCTCTGCCAATCCCTCCACTGGCTTCCACTCACCCAACAAATAAAATTCAAAGTACGAACAATAATTTACAAAGCCATCCATAACTCTGCCCACAGCTACATCACTAACCTAGTCCCAAAATACCAACCAAGCCACTCTCTTCGGTCCTCCCAAGACCTCCTGCTCTCTAGCTCCCTTGTCACTGTCAGAAACCATGAACCAGACCGAGACTGAAGTACAGTAAAATCACACTTGTTTGTTAATAAAAAGGTAAATGGAGTAAGTGTAGTCAAAACGTAGCCAGAGTCCATTAACCTGACTGGGTAGTCAGCCAAGCCAGAGTTCAGTAACCAGATCGGGTAATCAGCCAGGCCAGACATCAGGGATCCAAGTAGAGGAACAGTAAGCAGGATAAGGAGCCAGAAGGGATGTCAGCAAAAGTCTTTAAACAGGAACACAGGAGATGGTTTCTTGTGATGTGACCAAGGCGAAGGCAGGAATGAAGTAAGCTGGAGATCTTTAAGTAGGCAAGACTGGCGAGCAGAGCCACAAAAGCTTGTTAAAGTGGAGTTCCACCCAGTTTTACAACTCTTCAGCATCCCTCACTAAACTGTGCACTGTAAACGAATTGGATATTTAAAAAATTTTTTTCTCAGCACCTACTGTATATCTGCTGTATTCATTTTTCACGTCCTCCTCCCTGGCCGTGGCCCATCGCTTCATTTCCTGTTTGCAATGCCTTCTGGGAAGGGGCGGCAACTTCCTCTGACACTGCCGTTGCTATGGAAACCTGACCTGAAACCTATTACACTGCTTGTGCTGCACTGAGCACGTGCGAGATCTGCAAGGATGAGATCCAGGAAGAAATACAGTCTGGCTTCAGATGCCCACATTTAAGATGGCTACGGCCTGCTGTAAGTTTATAAAATAACAAGCTACTGCTATAAACTAACAAAACAGACCTTAGTTTACAGACTAACTTTACTAGAATACATTAAGCTTGTGTATTATAGGGGTATTTTTATTTAAAAAGTATAATTTCGGCCGGAACACCACTTTAACTGTGGAGCGTGATGAGAGCTGGCATTTAGCCGACAGCTGAGCGGCCAGCTCAGAGAAGCAAGGGCTGAGCCAGCCCTGACAGTCCCCTCCTCCCATGCTCGCCTCCCAGGATTTATCCAGAGCTTCTCCCATCCTTTTGAACTCTTTACCCCAATCTGTCTAACTGTCCCCTAATCTAGCCATCTTTAGACAATCCCTGAAAACCCTTCTCTTTAAAGAAACCTACCCTGCTGCTACCAAACACTGTTTTACTTCCTCCATCAACTCATCCACCACAGCCAATACCTTTTTGTATCAATTGACCCTTTCTTTTTAGATTGTAAGCTCTAATGAGCAGGGCTCTCTGATTCCTCTTGTACCAAATTGTAATGTAACTGTAATGTCTGCCTTTATTTTGTTAAGAGCTGCGCAAACTGTTGACGCTATATAAAACCTGTATAATAATAATTATAATGTGACTATGGCTAATTCCACTAATAGTACAGAAGAAAAAAAATGCATTTCGCCCCTGCAGTACAAAAGCCAAGGGAAAGGCAATCGTATTTATTAACTTTTAATCCTACAGTGTTTTTTTTTTTTTTTTTTTTTTAACGCTAAAGAATACGGCTGTCAGGGGCACAGAAAAGAATTCCAGTTAACCTGGTTTGCAGGGAGCAATATCTTTTACTTTCCCTTGTTCAAAACTCAGTATAAAGTAATTCCACCCTGTACTCGGTGCACATTGGCAGATGAATTGGACCATTTATACACACTTTCTATAAATGGTAGAATTGCTGTGCATTGTTTGCTTGCTGGAAAAGACTAGTTAGGTTTAGATCAATTTTCTTCTTGCACTTTTTTTCTTGTACGCTGATTGTATTTGGAATTTTAATAGGGAAACATAAATCACTGCACATTGATTCCTGTTAACACAGATAATAGCATGGTCTGTTTGCTTTAGGCCTTTTCCAGTATCCCTACAGCTCCATTTTTAGTTTCAGCTATTGAGGTTGAAATGCAAATTACTAAAAGGTTGTGTGATATAATTCATCTACGTTTGGTAAGGTGTAGTGAACTATTTGTTAAAATTCTTACCATAGCACTTGCAGTTTATATTCAGTTTATCTGCTGCAGAGTAAAGTGTAACCATTTCAGCAGCCCATAGCCTGAAAACTGTAGAACAGAGGAACCACCACCTTCCAGTGATAAGAGTGCATTCAAACAATCGAAATTAGGGGTCTCAATCTGGCGGCCTTCCAGCTGTTGGGAAGCTACAAGTCCCATCATGCTTCTGATAGGCGGGAGTCATGCTTGTAACTGTCAGCCTTGCAGTGCCTCATGGGATGTGTAGGTTCACAACAGTTGGAGGGCCGCCAGTTTGAAAACCCTGCTCTAAATAACCAATCCACTAGTAATTGACAGTCCTTTATAATAGTCCATAAATCCTTGCTTACAGTAAACTTCAAATCACCACCAGTGAAGTAATGTGTTTAAACCCCTTCCCGCCGAGCGTACGCAGATGTGCGGCCTCGGCTTTCAGGGGTTATACCGGGATGAGGCCTGCAGGCCTCATCCTGGTACCGTTTTGTAGCGCGGGCGATTGGCTTTCCAGGGATTACAACCAATGCGGCTAAAAGCTGCTCGGCTGTTGTCCCAGAGGAGCGGGAGGAGACGTCCCCCTTCCTGCCGCCTCCCGCTGCTCTGAACGGGGCTCCCGTCCCACCGGGAGTGCCGATCATCGATCCGCCTCTTGCAGCTAGGGACAGACTGGCACAAGGCCGGAAATGGCTTTGTTTCAGTCTCCTGATTGTAAACACAGAAGCGACATCACAACATCACTTCCTGTTTACTCGGCTGCCAATGGCTCAGGTATAAAAATATACAGTATTCAGAATCGCCAAAAACGGCGATATGAATACTTTGAAGTGCAAAGGATGGATTGGGGGTCTTTTTAGACCCCCTGCCCCTCCAAAAAGAGAACCTATCACCACCTATTACTGTCACAAGGGATGTTTACATTCCTTGTGACAGCAATAAAAGTGATCAAATTTTTTTTTTTTTTTTTTAAAACCCAATTTAATAATAATATAAAAATAAATAAAACAAGAAAATTTTTTTTTTTTTTAAAGCGCCCCTGTCCCCGCGAGCTCATGCAGCAAAAAACGCATACGGAACCGTGTTCAAATCACACGTGAGGTATCACCGCGATTGTCAGAGCGAGAGCAATAAAATTCTAGCACTAGACCCCCTCTGTGTAACTCTAACCTGGTAACCGTAAAAAAAAAAATTAAAGCGTCGCCTATAGAGATCGTTTGTCATCTTTCCACGAGTGCGTGCAATTATAAAGCGTGACATGTTTGGTATCTCTTTACTCGGCGTACCATCATCTTTCACATTATACAAATAAATTGGGCTAACTTTACTGTTTATTTTATTTTTTTTTTTTTTTCTTTAAATGCATGGATGTGTCCCCTTTCCCAAAAAGTTGCTTTTAAAACACTGCTGCATAAATACCGTGTGACATAAAATATTGCAGCAATCGCCATTTTATTCTCTAGATTCTCGGTTAAAAAAATGTATCTAATGTTTGGGGATTCTAAGTAATTTTCTAGCAAAAAATATGGATTTTAACTTGTAAACACCAAATGTCAGAAATAGGCTTAGTCATGAAAGGGTTAACTCCCCGCATGCCACCTCACTCCTAGTTATTGCCTCTCATTTCTGATTGACTAATAGTCCAATCTCAGCACCGATCAGCACTATCATTCCCGAGTATTGCTGGAAGTGAAAGCAAAGAGGACACAGGTGATCCTGATAGTATAGTTCTGTTTCACACTCTGGATTTTATAAATTTTAAATAAACACTCACAACGTTAAAATACCAAAAACGCTCATAAAGATAAGGCTATCTGTGTACACCTGGCCGTCTCTTTAATCATACGTTGAGGTTTTTTCGCTCTGACTTCTTCTAAAGGCATGATTAGACGGCACAGCTAAACAGGTTATATGCTCAAACTTCCCCCACAATTGACCCTTGGGGCATTTGTTTCATCAACATTGCATTTCAAATAGCAGGCTGTGTGGTCAATTTAGGTCATTGCATCTTATATCACATACAATTAAATATATCGTAAATGGCTGGAAATCTCTCCACTAATTTACACCATTGTTTTACACATTATCCTTTTTTTACTTCATATGTACAGGCTGCCCCAAAACTGCTCTTAAAGTGCACACTCCATACATATTGTACACATGATCAGCAAACAATTGTTAAAACCATTAAAAATCACTAATAAAATGTCCAATTCAATGTTCAGTTCTTTTGCAGTTAAGAATCCACCATATATATCCACAGTTCTTTCTTCGATAATTCCTTTACCATATTAGATCCCCCTCCATGATGGAAAAAATTCTGTCTACTCCTCAAAATTTTAAACACGAGGGGTCTCTCTTGTGAAGCTGTCTAAAGTTGAGCGAAACGCTATCTTATACCCTATTTAGATTTAGTTTACAACTGATGCTTGCTCTATATTCTGCTTCCCTGAACTTCCAGTCTTGGCATGGAAGAGTTAAAAGTGTCCAGTGCAGTCTCCAGCTAGTCTGTTGGCTTGGAGAGCGCCTTACACTAAGCCACAGGGCTGTGATGTGCAGAGGACACAACGCTTATCCCTGCATGCAAAGGTGGCTCCATAGGATGCTGCAAGAGAAAGGGGCCACACTAATGCAAGAAACCTGAGGCAGCAGTCATGGCACCAACCTAAACTGGAAACGTACACAACGATTAGAAGATGGAGAAGCTGCATAATGAGTGAATCTGGTCATAGATGGACTGAAATTTGGTCCATTCAGCAGGTACTGGCTTGATAATGCGTTACGCCCATAAACCTGCTGAGGTCTACAAAATGGAATAAGATGGCTGCATTAAGCTCCCAAAAAACATCAGTTACGTTAACCTACTTTATAGCCTGTGTTTTTTTTTCTTTTAGTGCACAGGTTACTATCTTGATTAGAGGAAGTAAACCCTAATGGATTTTACTTACTTTTGTTCCCTGCAAAATAAAAGCATAATGGGCTAGTATGCATAGCTGACTAGCCCATTATGTGCCACTTGCCTGCAAACGAAGCCCGAGATGTCCCCGATGGACGCGGCCACCAGCAGGGACATCACCACTCTTCCTTCCGGGGCTGTGGACTTTGGCTCTGTGACTGACTGGAGTTGTGTGACGTCACTCCCTCACATGCGCGCCAGAGCCAGCGGCCACAGCACGCTGCTAAAGAAAGGGCGCGATCGTGCCCTTTTTCAGTGCGCATGCGCCGTGTCGGCGCAAGTGTATATGGCAAATATCTAAACTGTGCAGGTTTAGGAGATATTTCCAGTACCTTCAGATACGCCTTATTTATAGGCCTGATCGGTCTACCCATTGTCCTTTAATGGGCAGGGGATGTCAGCAGACAAGTGTCCTCTGGCTTATGATCTCACACAATTTACTGAAAAAAGACATGGCAATACATTTGCCATCCATCCAGCAGGTCGGATCGGATGAAAACAGACACTCCATTTTCTTCTGATCTCCCCTTAGAGGAGAGCGGGACTCTGACAGGTCCGTCTCTGCACAGTGAGCGGAAACTAACCTGTCATCTCCTGGCTCAGCAGTGATCAGTGGATTATATTCAGCTACTTTAAAAACTAGCCATTCAGTTTTGTGGTATTGGCTCATATTAAAGAAGAGTGTCTCCCCCCACTCACTCTGCCGTGGCGAACTCAGGTGGATATGAGAGCGGGTACCTGTCAATAGCAGGTACCCGTGTCCCCTCCCTCCCTCCAAAAGGTGCCAAATATGGCTGCGGAAGGGGGGAGAAGGAGGGGGGCCGAACTGGCTCACTTTGCTGTGGCGAACTGAGCTGGAAGACGTTTTCAATCTTTATATTTTCCATTTAATACAATTACATATAAGTTGCTCTTTAGAATCTCACAAAGTGAACTCCATGTTCTAGCTACATATTAAAACGGTATCGATATTCTTTAGGAACATACATAGTACCTGCATAATTTCCCTACCATTCAGACTCGTACTTCCACACCAAAAAAACAACTTTTTAACATATCAACTTAATTGAAATCCTGTCTAGTGAAAGTTCTTAAACTACTCCTAATTGCTGCTGTTTATATTATTTAAATTGAAATGCTTGGTGTTTAGAAGGGAACTAGTAGGGAATGTAATTTCTGTAGAGTGGACTCCCTGCTATCGCTGTGTCTGCTGCAACCTGATATTGGATTATTTTCATGAGCTCAGCTGTAAAGCTGCTTCCTTCCAATACCTCAGCTACTTGCAAAAGGGCATGATTTATTCCCTAAGTTTCATGAGAGAACATCATAGTAACAACTCTTTTTTATGTTTTTTTTTTTTTTTAATTAACAATGTAGCCAGCATTGTTTTTTCTATGTAGCATTTTACACTTGTTACACATTGCAGTAAAGACTATATAGCTGATTTAGCTGAAATCCTCTTCATATCCGATTGTGGATAACCTTCCTGGAAAAACAAAACCATTTGCTCTGTAAGAACGTAAAACTGGCAAAAATAAATTGCATCTATCTGTGTTCCATATTTAATCAAATCGAACTTTGCTTTTGATACAACGAAATATTTTCAATAAAGAAGCTTGCGAAAATGGCACTGACAAAAACATTGGGTCTCTTAACCTACGGTTATTTTTTGATGCATCTCCTGTAGGCTGGGTTCACACCATTACGAATTGGATGCGGGATCCCTGCATTCAATTTGCAATAGCAGGAGATTTTGACTGGCTCTCTACGGAGCTGGTTCATGTCTCCGCAGTGGGTCCAGTGCGTTTTGCACAAAAACACAATGCATCTTTTGGTCCGTTTCGGGTCTAAATTCAGCCTGCAATGATGAACCAGGAGGCACCGGACACCTGCTGTGAGCCGCATGTGGCTTATATGTGAGCCGAGCCTTAGAGGTTGCAGACAGGCAATTTCAGTCTCTTTCAATGAGACTTCTGCACCTATCATCAGGTACAGTAGCTTGGCCCACTCTTCTTGAGCAAAATACTGCAATCTGTTTCAGGTTTGGGCATTGTCAGGCTCCATGATTAAGGCATTTTTTGTCTTTCTGTGAATGTTGAATGGGATTTAGATCAGGGCTCTTAAGAGGCCACTTCGGAATAGTCTGTCTGTTTTTGTTCTTAAAGTGTAAGTTCACCTTTACAGAAAATCTGTAAGATGAACTTACACTGGATCCCCTTCCCATCGCACCTGGTCCTGCTAACCTGGAGTCTAGCAATCATCCGTTCTGACAGATCGTATAGTCGGTTTACCTGTCTGGGGATTTTAAATCCCTGGTGCTTTCTCTCCTCTTCAGGTGCAGTGACAGGACGGGCTACGCGGGTTCTGGGTTCTGATTGGTCGGCTTCCCTTCTTCAGATCCCTTTGCCTTGACCGGCGGCTCCCGCATGCATGCGCTGGAGTGATGTCATTCGGCTCCGGCCAGTCACAGCTAGCACCTACGGCCCCGGAAGGACGTCGGGCGAGGATGAATGCAGCCTGGAGCAGGGACAACGCGGGCTAAATTTGCAGGCAAGTGTCACATAATGTGCTAGCATGTGATGCATACTAGCACATTATGCCTTTACTTTGCAGGGCGGAAGAGAGGAAGAAAAACACACTAGAGTTTACTTCCTCTTTTTAAGATGAACATAAATTGATAGAATTTCAAACAAATTCTTAGGAAAATTTGTATGAAAATTCTCAGAGCATTCGTTTGCCATTTCGAAAGATTTTATTTGCGTTTTTAACATTTTTTTAATTTTTTGGATGAATTGACCACTGAACAAAAAACACATGCACGGTTTAGTTTTCATTCAAGAAAATTTTTCCAATCGCACCTTCAAATTTTCTTAACAAAACTTTTTTTGCCAGGGCTAAGAAAAATGCAATAAGGACTTGAATGAACTCCAGTCAAATGGATCTATTTCTGATCTGGTGCTTCTTTTGGCTTGGAATAACATAACAATTGTGACAGTGTAATCAGCAGTGGTCCAGTCATCATTGTAATCCTTGTTCTGCAGGTCCACTGGTGCAGCTTCCTCTAAAAGAACCCTCAAATATCAGCAAAAAAGTGACCTTATTAATTTTCACTCCAAATTTCATGAAAATGGCAGTCCTCAAAATTCTAACCAAGATCTTGGTGTCGTCCTTTTTATTTATCTTTTTATTTTAGAGCTGGCAACCGGCTTTCAGGTATATAGTGATCTGAGCAGCTCTACAGCTGAGCTTTTGCAGGGTTTGGAGGGGGCCCACCTTCCTGCTGCCTTTCCCTGGCTCTCCCATTCTTCCTCTCTCTCCTCTTAATGAATGAAGCCGGAAGCAACAGAGATATTCTTCCTGTGTGATGGCAGTAAAGATGAATAGGAAAAAAAAAAAAGGTTTAAAGGACAAGAAACCCACATTTTTAAAGGATTAGTTCACCTTTGGGAACATGTTGCATGTACCGCCCCTCTCTGTGGCAGCAATACAGGAAGAAGTTTCCCCTTTCTAGCTGTCACTTTTTAAAATCGGTGAGGCTTCTCCTACACTTCTGCGCTAGAATAGACCCAGCCTTGTGTTGGGTCTGCCTCAGCCTAGATTATATAAAATATAAGTCAGCCTAATGGCCTGTACACACAATCCGAATATCGGGCGAAAAACTGTCTTTCCAGGAAGAATCGTACAATTTTCGGATCGTGTGTACACTACTTTCGAGAGCCGTTCACGACCGTTCATCCAATATTATTTGATCGGACAAGCCCAAAAATTTTCCTCGTACGATACCAGATTGTACAATTTTTGTTTTAGTCAGTGTAGTTATCATCTGAAAATACAATACAAATACATTACAACACATGACATCACTTCAGATTTATTTATTTTCTGTCGTACGAGAATTTTTGTGACTTTAGTTACCTATTCAATTTCTACTTGCGACTATTAAGCGAAAAAAGACGTACAATCTGCCGTACGATATTCGGATCGTGTGTACGGGCTATAAGGTAGACCTGAAGTCTGCGTTCTAATTTGAATTGCAGCACTGACAACTTGGTACTTGACCTAAAGCAGAGCTCCATACTAATGCAATTATTTATATAGAAATCAAACACCCTGTTTAAATCAAACCTGTAAGGGGGTAACAGATTGCGAAATGGCTAACCAGTTAAAGTAGCATTATGCTTTCGTGTTACACAAAGCCTTCCCAGCACATAGTTTTTCCTCAAAGTCTACTTGTGCAGTGGATCATCAAATGCAATGGAATAACATCCTTCAGGTACACTTCGTCGATGCAGCCCTCCTCAGATTGGGAAATATAGACCACTGTAAAAGCGCACACTGGAGGACTCACGCCAAAGGTTTAATGTGTAAAAACGAAACCTTCAGCCAAATGTATATTCACAAAAATAGATGTCTGCCGGTGTTGTATGACCCTAAATCTCAATCAAGTACAGCAATAGCATAGCCAAACACACCATAATGCTGTGCTGGCAAGCTGACACGTTTCGGAGTATGCACCCCACCCTCAGAGCTAAAACAATGCTTGTCCTTTGGCCTGTTTGCTGAAATGTCACTGTGTGGTAAAACCCACAACACCAATCCTTCAACTTTTTTGACTAGTTGAATAGCCAGCTGTTTTGGTTTCTCCTGACCTCTAATCTCTGCAGGAGAAAAAAGCGACGTAAGCATCGGCAGGAGGAGCCATAGTGAACTAGTGTGCGGGTCACGCTGTTCAACATGCCCTGCAATGTGTAATAGGATTTGCTCTGGGAGCTCAGATACACAGCAAAGTTATCCTCTAACCCAGTGTTTCTCAACTCCAGTCCTCAAGGCGCACCAACAGGTCATGTTTTCAGGCTAACCATTATTTTGCACAGGTGATTTGATCAGTTTCACTGCCTTAGTAATTACCACAGACATTTCAAATGAGGGAAATCCTGAAAACATGACCTGTTGGTGTGCCTTGAGGACTGGAGTTGAGAATCACTGCTCTAACCCACTGATAAACAGGTAAGTATAATGCGGTTTGCTTCACAAGTTACTATTTTTTAAAGCCTGTAGTAAAACTGTGTGTGTAAAGCCATAATGTGCTAGAATGCATTGCATACTAGCACGTTATGTGAAACTTGCCTGAAAACAAAGCCATCCAGCACCGCGCTGTCACCGCTGAGAAGGCTTTCATCTTCCCCTGGTCTTCCTTCTGGGTTTGCAGACTCCGGCTGTGTGAGTTTTGGAGCCGCAATGGCGTGACTCCTGCACATTCGCACGGTAGCCACCAGTTGCAGCACAAGGCAAACATGTATTGCAAGCGCACAGGATAGAACCCATTCAATGCCCAATGAAAGGCCAGTCCAATGAGTTCTTTGAAGAGTTTGTAAGACTCCTGTATAGCCTGTAAAATGGGTGGAGCAAGCGATGGAGTATATAACACTTAGGGCAGAAGCTTTTCTCAGGAGTTCACACTGAGGCGCTTTCACGCTAAAACAAGCGCCTGAAAAGCTCACAAAAAACCTACCGTATATACTCGAGTGTAAGCCGACCCGAATATAAGCCGAGGCACCTAATTTTACCAACAAAAACTGGGAAAACGTATTGATTCAAGTATAAGCCTAGGGTGGGAAATGCACCAGCTACTGGTAACTTGTAAACCCCCCCATTTTACTTGTTGGGTGATGTTCCTTGTCCCACTCCCAGCTCTTGTGCAGGACATACGAGGGGTGCACATGCAGGAATTTACCAGAGGGGGCAGCAGAGAGCCAGATGTCGGTTCAATAAAAACTTGCACACATTCCAAAAGCCAGCGCAGCCACGGAGCTCTCCTGCACCCGCCCCCTCCCTATCCCTGCCAGACAGCCGGGCCCTTCTGCCTCACTCGAGTATAAGCCAAGGGGGGCTTTTTCAGCATAAAAAATGTGCTAAAAAACTCGGCTTATACACGAGTATATAATATCCATAAAATCTATGAACGCTTTCACACTGGGGTAGTGCGCTGGCAGGACGGTGAAAAAAACTCCTCTCCATTGAAATGAATGAAAAGCACTCAGCGTTTTACTGGCAATTTAGAAGCTCCTCAGTGTGAAAGGGGCCTAAGAAGTCGATTCTGTGAAGCTGGAAATGAAGAAAACAGAAAAGCGCCTCCTAAGTGTAATATTTTAATGAAATAAGGTTTAGCAAATGACCACTCACATGAAGGATGGGAATATAAGGCTCGTCTGATAATAAGCTCCAGATGGAGATGATCGACACGCCAGTCCAGTTGTATGAAGTCTGCGGTATGACGGGAGATGTGGCCAGCAAGGTCTGTGTTCCAGGTTTGGTACAATGGAAGGCAGCGTGGAGTGCAGTGTCATGGAAGACGGGCCTTATATTCACATCTTTCATGTGACTGGTCATTTTGTCATTTGCTAAATCTTGTTTCATTAAAATATTACACTTGGAGGCAATTTTCTGTTTTCTTTATACCGCTTACAGCACAGGATTTGGACGGAGTGGTCGTTCCTTCCTGCGCTGGTGACCTCACAGGCTGCATGTACAATAAATATCTCCTAAACGGCGCACGTTTAGGAGATCTATTTACAGTACCTATGGGTAAACCTTATTATAGGCTTACCTATAGGTTAGTATGGGCGTTTACTCCCACTTAGAATTCCTCCTGACAGGGTTGCTTCAAGGTGGAATTTTGTTGGTATCCACAGCTAGCTTGTTTTTTGCTACTTTACAAAAAAGAAAAAAGTTCTTATGTTCGCCACCACTGCATTGGGAAATCTGAGAATTTTTTTTTTTTTTTTTTTTATTTAACTCTCAATCTGCTTTGTGACATTTGGATCACATATCTTTGGCCAAACGTGGTGTTGGCCTGTGTGACTTTTTACAATAATTTTAGCTTTTTTGGGATTGATATCTGTTCCTGTTTTGAATGCACGTTTAGACAGGGGGATGTTTAGTATTTCTCACTTGGACACTGATTTTAGTGTCCCTTTTACGCCTGCGACTTTGGATTCTGAAGGCACATCAATGAAATATGAAACTTGACCTATCAATTTCATGATGTAGTATGTCATTTTCTCTCCACGCAGACCCTGCTTCCGCTCTACCACGTTATTTATACGTTTGTCAGGCTGCGTGGCATCTCTTTTCACCCAGAACAAAACTCAAGGCTGTTATCAGAATGCCATTTCTTCCTAGCTGTTGCCAAATGAAATGCAGTCTTTCACATACCTAGTAATTGTAGACTAAATGCTTCGCTCGTTTGAGTAAATTCGAGACAGGCAGTCACAGGTGTTCACAAGAAATGTATTCATATTTAAAATAGGTGCAATAATCCATCCTAATGTGTGTAACTAGTGAATGTAATAACACCGTTTAACATCAGAATGAGCAGATTAAATTTATGTTAAATCTGAAAAAAGTATTTTTTTTTCTTTTTCATTTCTTTTCCTGGGATATAGATTCTGTAACATTTCTTATTGTGTATCCCCTGACCTGCTGATTGCCATTTGGTGTAGAAATGTTCCCTGCAGTGATGCCCCTTTTTTCTTTCATTGCTCTACGTCCGATGCTACAGGGTTAATACATTATTTTTAAAAATATAAAATGGGGGGGATTTGGGGGGGGTGCAGTGTTTGTTAACCATCTTGGAGTTCTGACGACTACCCACTAGAGCTGCATGATTAATTGTTAAAGAATCAAGATTGCGATTTAACCCCCCTCACGATCTTAAAGTGGAGTTCCACCTAAAAGTTGAACTTCTGCTTATTCTCTCCCCCCCCCCCACTTCAGTTCCATGTTTCGCACCTTTCGGGGGGGGGGGGGTTAACCAGTTTTTTTAACATGTACCCTTACCCACTGCCATGGATGGTGCTTCTGTGAAACTCTGCCCTCCTCTGCCACCAGTTAGAAGGTGCAGCGAGCTTCGCGCATGCACAGTAGGGATCTGGTTATGAAGCCAGAACACTTTACTACCGGATTCCCTTACCAGCAATGGTGTCGACTGCACTTGACAGCCGATCGGAATATTGGCTGGGGTGACGACTTTGCGGGCTCCCTGGACAGGTAAGGCAGACCTCTGCTTTAAAACGGCATTTCCTTGATTCAGTGCAGACAGTTTACTGCTTAAAGCTGACCGCTGTAAAAAAATAAAAAAAAAAACAAACCAAAACATGCTTAGGTGGAGATAAAGAGAGACATTGTAACATTTAGTTCTTTTAGATCAAAGGGATGAACTTTGGTCTGTAAAAGAGGTCAGTTTAACCACATTTTTCTTACACTTTTTGCTTACAAGTTAAAAATCAGTATGTTTTGCCAGAAACTTACTTGGAACCCCTAACTTATATATAGATATATCTATATCTATATCTATATATATCTCTGTCTCGTTAAAACGCCCTGTGAGGGATCTTCAATATTCAAAGGACACTGTGAATCTACCACCACATAAAGTGAAGGCTTGGCTAATACCCAGCCAGGGCCTTTGAATCCTCCCGACATCTCCAGTGGCTAGGGAGCCAAGTGTTCCTGAAGATTTGATGTATATCCAGCAAACAAACAAGCAGCTATGAACATATCCTTGGTGGGTGAGTTAGGCCCATAAAAAGAGACAGAAAAAGTTCGCTATCGGTAAAACCAGGTAGTGTTTATTGTAAAAAAAAGTCTGTGCAGACTAAAAGACTATGAAAAAATCTTTCATAAAAACAAGCAAGGCTGGCAAGTACTACAAACACGCCCGTGCAAGCGGAACATGAGAACAGTGCAGTGATGTCAGCCCGTCTCTCCCTTCTTTTTTGTTTTTTATCTGTTTGGTGTGCATTTCACTTTTGAGTTGCAGCTTTTTTAGTTGTTATACCAGCACAGTTTTTTTTTTTTTTTTTTTTTTTTTTTTTAGGAAAAAAAAAAAAAAAAAAAAAATATATATATATATATATATATATATATATATATATATATATATATATATATATATATATATATATATATATATATATATATATATATATATATATATATATATATATATATATATATGAGATAGACCAACACAAAGTGGCACATAATTGTGAAGCGGAAGGAAAATTTTATGGTTTTCAAAATATCTGAAAAGCGTGATGTGCATTTTGTATTCAGCCCCCTTTACACTGATAACCTAATTAAAATCTAGTCCACCTGTGTGTATTTTAATCTCAGTATAAATACAGCTGTTCTGTGAAGCCCTCAGAGGTTTGTTGGAGAACCTTAGTAAACAAACAGCATCATGAAGGCCAAGGAACACACCAGGTAGGTCAGGGATATAGTTGTGGATACGTTTTAAACCAGGGTTGGGTTATAAAAAAAAAAAAATTCCAAGCTTTGAACATCTCACAGAGCACTCTTCAATCCATCATCTGAAAATGTAAAGCGTATGGCACAACTGCAAACCTACCAAGACATGGCCGTCCACCTAAACTGACAGGCCAGGCAAGGAGAGCATTAATCAGAGAAACAGCCATGGTAACTCTGGAGGATCAGGTGCGAGAATCTGTCCACAGGACTACTATTAGTCGTGTACTCCACAAATCTGGCCTTTATGGAAGATTAGAAAGAAGAAAGCCATAAGAAGTCCAGTTTGCAGTTTGTGAGGAGCCATGTGGGGGACACAGCAAACATGTGGAAAAAGGTGCTCTGGTCAGATAAGACCAAAATTGAACTTTTTAGCCTAATAGAAAACAAACACTGCATGTTACCCTAAACACACCATCCCTACCGTGAAACATGGTGGTTGCAGCATCATGTGGGGATGCTTTTCCTCACCAGGGACAGGGAAGCTGGTCAGAGTTGATGGGAAGGTGGATGGAGCCAAATACAGGGCAATCTTAGAAGAATACCTGTTAGTCTGCAAAAGACTTGAGACTGGGGCGGAGGTTCACCTTCCAGCCGGACATCTACCCCTAAACATACAACCAGAGTTACAATGGAATGGTTTAGATCAAAGCATATTCATGTATTGGAATGGCCCAGTCAAAGTCCAGACCCAAATCCAATTGAGAATCTGTGGCTATACTTTGCTGTTCAGAAGTTCACCATCCTACCTGACAGAACTTTGAAGTTTTTGCCCATTCATCTTTGAAAAATAGCTCCTCTGTGCAAACCTAGTAGAGCAGAGCCATTCCAAGGGGTGGGCGAGAGGGGCGGGTGCCCTGGGCGGAGTGTGAGAGGGGGTGGGTTGTTAGCAGGCATAAGAGTATCATTATCCTATGCTGGGCATTACTAAATGGCGGCCCGCGGTGCTGCTCTTTCTGGACCGCCGTGCCATTTAATCGCCGCTTTTGTCCCCAGCCTCCTCCGCTATCATTAGAGTAGAGAGGAGCGGGAGGCGGGACAATTCCACACTGGGGGCGGGACCAGCACTGCGTGGAGAATGGTAGCTGCCTATCACGTGAATCGGGAGGTGGTTGGCTGCTAGGAGGCGGTCCTAGCAGCCAATCACCAGTTCGCTAATATGAAAAGTCAACCCAGCAGCTCCCGTACCCCGCCCAGTGCTGCTGTGCCTTCAGTTTAGGATTGTCCCGCGGCTCCCGCCTCCTGCTCTCCACTCTGTGAAAGGTAGGAGAGTGAAGGGAGGAAAATATATGGAACTGTGATGGATGGGAAGCGGGGGAATGGGGTCAGTGCTGTGTGGAGGGGTCGTGTAAAGGGGGCAATACTGTGTGGGGTGATATGTAAAGGGGCAATATCGTGTGTGGGGTGATATGTAAAGGGGCAATACTGTGCGGGGGGGGGGGGTAGTGTAAAGGGCGAAATACTGTGTGTGGGGTGATATGTAAAGGGCAATGCTGTGTGGGGTGATATGTAAAAGGGCAATGCTGTGTGGGGTGATATGTAAATGGGCAATACTGTGTGTGGGGTGATGTGTAAAAGGGCAATACTGTGTGGGGTGATACGTAAAGGGACAATACTGTGCGGCGGGGGGGGGGGGTAGTGTAAAGGGCAAAATACTGTGTGTGGGGTGATATGTAAAGGGCAATGCTGTGTGTGGGGTGATATGTGAAGGGGGTAATAATTAATTGAATTTGCATTGTTTTAACTACATTCTTGTTTTGAAACGTCATTCTTTCTTAAAAACGGAGGGGTGGGGGGCACAGTTTGCCATCTTCGCCCTGGGCACCAAATGGCCTTGTCCCAGCACTGTGGTAGAGACATACCCAAAAAGACTTGCAGAGTTGTAAATTCCAGAGTAAGGTGGTTCTATAAAGTATTGACTAGGGCTGAATACAAATGCACACCATACTTTTACATATTTATTTGTAAAAAATGTTGAAAACCATTTATCATATTCCTTTCACTTCACAATGATGTGCCACTTTGTGTTGGTCTATCACATAAAATCCAAATAAAATACATTTACATTTTTGATTGCAACATGACAAAATGTGGAAACTTTCAAAGGGGTATGAATATTATTTCAAGACACTATGTGTGTGTATTTATATTAGTGTGTGTGTGTGTGTGTAAGTATGTGTAAGTATGTATGTGGATATAGATATATAGAGATATATATATATATATATATATATATATATATATATATATATATATATATATATATATATATATATATATATATATATATATATATATATATATATCTCTATATATCTATATATTTTTTTTTTTAATTATAGGTACATTTTCTTCACTGGTATGTGAGTCTGTGTGTATACTGAATATCATATTTTAGGGGTAAACATTTTGGGGCCCTTTTTTTGTAAACTTTTAAGAATGTTCATTTGATAAATCAAAATTACTTCAGGTTTCTGGAGTGAGGCAGTGCCTGGCAGTAAAAGGGTTAAAGCAATTGATCTGTTCCAGAAGTGTGCACAGGATGGTTTCTTTGATGTAAATGCACCTGCATTTGACTTCTGAAGTCACCTTTATCAGCAGTTGGAGGAAATTTGAACTGACAGTTAAGTTTCCAGTAGAGCTCTCAAGGAATGACAGTAAAAAGAAAAAGGTTATATGGTTTCATTTGGGAAAAAGACTTGTTTTGTGGAGGTTTATTTAAAGGCTAAGTACACCTTTTACAGACCCTTGCCTATGCAGGCACGGGGCCCCAGCAGGTATTAACAAATCTGTATATATACATAAATAGTGCACTTCTGGTTACTATGCAAGAAATGAAATACTGAAAATATATCAATGTACAGTCAAGTGAATTGAGTAGTCCATAAAGTTCAATATGGAAATAAGTATGTGCCAATAACAATGAAAGCATATTGTAGAATGTAGGGCTGCAACTAACTAACTATTATTTACATAATCGATTTAGTTGGCCGATTAATCGGATAATAACCTTAAAGTGTGGTGTATAATTTTAATATAAAGTATTTTTTTTAAAAAGGCAATTTATTCTTAATCTATATGCAGTGGTAAATATAAATAAATAACTACCGTATTTATCGGCGTATAACACGCAACGGCGTATAACACGCACCCCAATTTAGGAGGGAATTTTAAGGGAAAAAAAAACTTTTAGGAGGGAAGTTGAAGGGAAAAAAAACTTACATTTAAACGCCCATCATTGCAGCCTTGTCAGTGCAGCCTTGTCAGTGCAGCCTTGTCAGTGCAGCCTTGTCAGTGCAGCCTTCCCCAGTGCAGCCTTCCCCAGTGATCCCAGCCATTCTGGGCTTCAAAATCGCCGATCGCGATTTGAAAATGGCGCCGCCGGCGCCGAAATACACAGAGCCGGTCCTCGGCTCTTTCCGGCGGCTGTCGTTCACTTTCGGCTCCACTCGTAGTCCCGAGCGGAGCTATCCGAACCTAGCCGAGTAGGTTCGGATAGCTCCGCTCGGGACTACGAGTGGAGCCGAAAATGAACGACAGCCGCCGGAAAGAGCCGAGGACCGACTCTGTGTATTTCGGCGCCGGCGGCGCCATTTTCAAATCGCGGTCAGCGATTTTGAAAATGTGACAGGTCGGGATCGGCGTATAACACGCACCTGCGATTTTCCCCTGGTTTTAAGGGGAAAAAAGTGCGTGTTATACGCCGATAAATACGGTATATGGTTAGGGAGTAAAATCTCTAATCCACTCTGAGAATAACAGACAGAAGAGATATACTGTGTATATACTATTAGAGCTTGAATCCGAATCTGGTAATCATCAGACTCAGAGATCACATTTTTTATTTAGACCCTGTGCCCTGCTCAAACATAATGTGCCCTGCTCCCACGTAATGTGGCTTGCCTCCATGTAAAAGTTTACTTTAAATGTAATTGTAATGCCGTCTATTACCTCCAGTCTATCAGCCTCCACCTTCTCTGGGTTCAGATGCTGATCTTCCCTGCACCGTTTTTAAAGATTATTTATTTATTTTTTTAAAACAACAAACATGTTCTACTTATCTGCTCTGTGGAATGGTTTTGCACAGAGCAGCCCCGATTTCTTCTCTTTTGGAGTCCCCCACCAATGCTTCCGGCTTCTCCTGCCTTCAGAGTGCCCCTATAGCAAGGTAATAAACGTCTGCCTTTAGACCCACTCACTTCCTGCCCATTCTCGGGCACTTGCTGACATCTATGGATGGTGTACGTGTGCTGCACTGTATTTCCTGATATGTAAACATCATGCAGGCCAGCTAATCGGCTGGACGATTAATCGATTATGAAAATAGTTGACAGCTATTTTCATAATCGATTAGTTGTTGATAAAGTTGTTTCAGCCCTAGTAGAATGAAGGTGTATCTAATTCTTCTAAAGATAATGATACACTCCACCGGGAGGCAAACCACGTGAATTGGTAAGGAATTACACCATACACACATGCCCTCCACCGTAACCAAGCCTCCTACCAGATGGTTGTGATGCCCAATTACAGAGATCCAACACACATGAGAAATAATGGACCCTCCTGGGTGTCTGTAAATGGGATCAGTATGGTCCACTAGGTTTCAACATACGATGTTCAAACTTGGACAGTTGCCATTGAGGAAAAGGAACATAGGCCACACATAGCTTGAATGCTGCTAGTACACGTTTAACAATAAACACCACAGGGTACTCACATGATTCAGGACAATAAAAGGCATACAGCCTTGCCGGTGTCTTGTCGAATACAGTCCCCTATCCAGAAGTGTCCGCCCTGTACTGCGCAGGCGCAGTACGGAGGACAAACGAGACGCCGAAAGTCTCCGAAGTTCAACAGCTGATCGTCAGCTGTACACGGCGCCTGCGCATTTATTCTTACCCTATGTCCAGGATCATTCCCTACTATCCAAGTGGACATAGAGTTAGAATAAATAGTTCCCGAGCGAAGCGAGGCCGTGCCCGAAGCGTGGCGAGCGAAGCGAGCCCGCGAGGGGCCCTCTTACACAGCCATCGCTAACAGGTGCCCGAGCGCCGTGTACAGCTGATGGTCAGCTGATCAACTTCGGACATTTTCGGCATCTCCTGCTGCTCCGTACTGCGCAGGCGCTGCGCCTGCGCAGTACGGGGCGGACACTATCTGATAGGAGGACACTATATGTCAGAACACCGGCATCAGCAGACTTGTTGGTGACCCTGCCCAACTAGTTTCAGGGAAACAGGAGCATGAAATCTGTAGGTTTGTGAAAGGTTTATTCATTTTTAGTTGACATACCTATTGGCCATTTGGGCCCCCCAGAAGCTTTGCTGGAACACTCCCAGTTAGCAATCTCCACGTCTTGCCTTGTCTTTAGGACATGAAAACATTTGGCTGTGGGGATTGCTAATTGGGAGTTTTTTGGTGAACGATCTTCTTAAAGGGTCCAAATGGCCTACAGTTATAGCAATAAAATCAACATTTTACCAAAGCTGCACAGGTTCTTTTTTTTTTTTTAATTTATTAATTTATTTTTTGGTCTTCTTCTGGGGCCCCTTGACTGTAATGGTCTTTTTTGGAAAAGGTGAACTTGGAATTTAAAGCTGGACTGTACACCAATAAACGTTTTGCACTAGTTCTAGCAGAGGAGCAGTAGATGTTTGAGCCTGGCCCTTCCTGGAATCCAGCAATTGTTTACACTCCACTCTCTTATTCCCTTGGGCCCCATTCCCCCCCCCCCCCAAGATCTGCATTTCTGTGTGCGCGGTGTTACCGTTCAACTGTAGAGTCATTTGCAGGTTACCAGAAAGGATTCTAATATGGCAGTGTCTGCTGTGTGACCATGAGCTGAAATTCATGTACCTACAGGACCGATGGCTGATTAAATCATTAACTTGATTGAGTAATTCAGCTTAGTTGGCTGTGATATTAAGTTTGAAGTTCTCTTCTTGCTGCAGTTCCACTTTAACCCTTAGTTTTAGCTTTGTTAAAGTGGAACTTCACCCAAAATGGAAATTCCACTCTTCCTCCTCCTAACTCGCATTTGGAATATATTTTTTTACAGTTTTGATAGGTACCTGCTCCCACTTTTGGTCTGATTTGCCTGGACTAATCCTCTGGGCGTTTATTCGTCTCCTCCCTGCCCACAATCTTCTGGGACACGTCACAGGTCCCAGAAAGCTGCAGGACCATTTACATGTGCAGTGAGAAGCCAAGTGTGAAGCTGCATGGAGTCACAGCCAACTGCCACAGTTAACATACTGACACCGGGAACAACAAAGACTGGTGAAAAACCCACTTCTGTAAGACACTACTGGATCCTGGACAGGCAATTGTCTTTTAAAAGTTGGCTACAGCTTTTGCAGCTGCTGACTTTTGTTTGCAGAACTGACATAAATATATAATTTAGGGCCCATTTGCACTATTGCAGTTGGGTTGTGCTGGCAGCCTTGCTCAGTGCAGTCCCAGTGTTAAGACATTGCACCTTGCCTTGTTTTCTAAGAAGCCAGTTTATACCACTGCGTTATGGTGGTGTGCACTTGAAAAAGAACTGCATGCAGTTTCAGTGAAGTACCACCAAAAAGCAGTACACTTTGCCACGATTGGTGCACTGTTTTACCCAGCATGCTGGTGTAAATGAGCTGTTAATCTACATTGCAAAATATATTACTGCAGTACTTTTAGTGGTTGGAGTGATCTCTTCTGCTCACATTATTTATATTATATTTTGGGCTCAGATTGTAAGCCTAGTCTGTGTTTTCCTATGAAGTGTCCCTTTAATTTCCTCGCTATATGGACTCCCTGGCCTTGAGGGCTCCTGGCAATTTGCTTTTGTTCTGAGATTTTGCAGAGCTTGTCTTTTTTTTTTTTTTTTTTTTTTCTCCCTTCCTTTCTTTATATATGAAGAAGGTTTAACTGCCTGTATATAGCAGAGGAATTCTCCTTACTGGCACCTTTTAAAAATGCCAGTGATAAAATAGCATGCCTGTGACTGATGAGTTAGGGCTTTCTCTCCAGGCAACGCTTGGTTTGCTTTCACCTTAACTTTCACTTCCAGGCAACAATTTTATTTTTAATACCGTATTTTGCCATAAATCTTGGCTGAATGCCTCTTCAGTAAGTAGCTTGAGCTAAGACTGGGCCTTAAAACTTGTGCATCCCTTCCTGCTGCTTTAAAACATTGATTAGAAAAAAAAATATTATATATATAATAATAAATATATATACAAATATATATACATCGGCTCTTAGACAGGAAGGGAGGGGGAGAGACTTGGAACACACAGCGGGATGACTGAGGCATGTAAACAGACCATGGTATCATGGATCAGCACATATGGAGACACAGGAACAGGCAGGATCAACAAGGCATTTTACAACATAGAAAGGGGCCAATTACGCGGCACAAGCACTGTGCTATGGATCATACCTTTTTAAAGAAAGGGGACCAGTGCCGCTGGTTCCAAGTGACCCTTTTTGGGAACCCGTGACACCATTAGAGTGATCAGTGCTAAAAAAAAAAAATGCATGGTCATTGTACTAATGACAATGTCAGGGAAGGGGTTAACATCGGTGATCAAAGGGTTAAATGTGTTCCCTGGGAGTGCTTGCTAACTGTGTGAGGGATGCTTTGATTGAGGGAGGGTAGACCGAGATCCATGTCCCTGCTTAGCAGAAACACAAGATCTCCATCTTCCCCTCTGACAGAACGGCAATCTGCCTTGTTTACATAGTGTGACCGCTGTTCTGCCTCTCGGAAACAATCGCCGGGTGCCAGCTAACATCAGATCTGCTGAACCCGCTGATTGGACACAGCAGGAGCCAATCACACGGTGGGGGGGCGGTGGCGCACATGCTTGCCCCAGAAAAAGACGTACAGGTACATGATTTCGCGCTGAAGGGCCTTCCCTGGCTGATAATTTTCGTGCAGCCCAGGAGTATCCATAGCAATGCATGCAGAATTCTATGCTTTTTTTGGATCCATGTCTGCAAGACAAGACGGTAATACAAAAGTATTGGTGGCAATAATAAGACCATATACACTTGTAGTAAAGGGTAAAGAAAACAGTCTGCATACCATGATAAACAAAGCTTACACTTCTCAGTATCGGTCTTCTGAGGGATTTGGAAATGTTTAAGTGTCTTTGGCTGATAAACTATGGTGAGAACCTTAAAGGAGAGCAGGTACTAGGGCTATAAATTTGTCCTGAGAGTCTTCTGAGATCACTTTCTCAACTCAAGCTTGTTTTTATACTCCCCAAGCAGGATCCTGCTTTAGTAGTTAATCAGAATTGTTGATGATAATCCCATCATTTTCCATGTCCACTTTATAAGCGGCTTTATCTAGAAAAATAATTCCTCCCATGGTCAGTCAACTTGACGTGTAGACAAACTGTTAAATACACAGCTAACAGACAATTTAAGAATTGTAGAATTGTAGTAGATGAAGTACTGACAATTTCTTTTCCTGCATTGCAGTCAAAACAATACAGCTTAGATTTACCCTGTGATTGGATGACAAGGGAGTAGCAATTCAATGATCCCCTGTGCTCTCTGGGTTAGGTTTTAATTTTTTTTTTTTTTTTGCTCTATAAACAAAAGAATACCGAATATTTTAGAAAAAAAAATTTTTATTTTCTGTTATACGTTTACGAAGGAAAAACAAATAATCTGACAACATGTTTTCTGCTACATTTCTTTGGCAAAAATCACCCAAATCAGTATATGTACTTTAGTCTGTGAAAGTTGGTCTACAGCTGTGGCCAAAAGTTTTGAGTGACACATAATAATTTTCACAAAGTCTGCTGCCTCAGTTTTTATGATGGCTATTTGCATTTACTCCACAATGTTATGAACAGTGAATAGTTTGCTATTAATAGTTTTAATTGTTAGTTTTCAGTCCTACTTTGGCATTAAAATAAACTTAATCCCATAAAAACATTTCCACTGCATTTGTGAAGAAGGCTTCAGGGTGCCCAAGAAAGTCCAGCAAGGGCCAGGACTGTCTTTTACAGTTGATTCAGCTGCGGGATCAGGGCACCACCAGTGCAGAGCTTGCTCAGGAATGGTGGTAGGCAGTTGTAGGTGCATCTGCACACACAGTAAGGCAAAGACTTTTGGAGGACGGCCTTGTGTCAAGGGCAGCAAAGGAGCCACTTCTCTCCAGGAAAAACCTCAGTGATATTCGGCAAAGGTACCGGGATTGTACTGCTGAGGACTGAAGTAAAGTCCTTTTCTCCGAGTCCTCTTTCCGATTGTTTGTTTGGGGCATCTGGAAAAAAACATTGTCTGGAGAAGAAAAGATGAGCGTTGCCATGAGCCCTGTGTCATGCCAACAGTAAAGCATCCTGAGACTGTTCATGTGTGGGGTAACTTTTCAGCCAAGGGAGTGGGCTCACTCACAACCCATGTATAAAGAATGGTACAAACACATCCAAGAACAGTTTGGTAATGAACAATGCCTTTTTCCAGCATGATGAAGCACCTTGCCATAAGGCAAAAATGGTATGTAAGTGGCTTGGGGAACAAAACATTTTAGGCCCATGGTTGGGAAACTTTCCAAGACCTTAATCCCATTGGGAACCTGTGGTCAATCCTCAGGCTGATGAACAAAAAACCACTATTTCTGACAAACTCCAAGCATTGTTTATGCAAGAATGGGCTGCCATCAGTCAGGATGGGGCCCAGAAGTTGATTGACGGCATTCCGAAGCGAATTGCAGAGGCCTTGAAAAAGAAGGGTCAACACTGCAAATATTGACTTTGCATAAAGATAATGTAATTGTCAATAAAAGCCTATGAAATGCTTGTAATTTTACTTCAGTATACCATGGTAACATCTGACAAAGACCTAAAAACAGGGAGAGAGAGAGACTCTCACAAAAGTGAGTACACCCCTCTCATTTTTGTAAATATTTTATTATATCTTTTCATGTGACAACACTGAAGAAATTACACTTTGCTACAATGTAAAGTAGTGAGTGTACAGCTTGTATAACAGTGTAAATTTGCTGCCCCCCCCCAAAATGACACACAGCCAATAATGTCTAAACTGCTGGCAACAGAAGTGAGTACACCCCTAAGTGAAAATGCCCAAATTGGGCCCAAAGTGTCAATATTTTGTGTGGCCACCATTATTTTCCAGCACTGCCTTAACCCTCTTGGGCATGGAGTTCACCAAAGCTTCACAGGTTGCCACTGGAGTCCTCTTCCGCTCCTCCATGATGACATCACTGAGCTGGTGGATATTGGAGACCTTGCGCTCCTCCACCTTCCATTTGAGGATGCCCCACAGATGCTCAATAGGGTTTAGGTCTGGCGACGTGCTTGGCCAGTCCATCACCTTTACCCTTAGCTTTTTGGCAAGGCAGTGGTCGTCTTGGAGGTGTGTTTGGGGTCGTTATGTTGGAATACTGCCCTGTGGCCCAGTCTCCGAAGGGAGGGGATCATGCTCTGCTTCAGTATGTCACAGTACATGTTGGCATTTATGGCTCCTTCAATGAACTGTAGCTCCCCAGTGCCGGCACCACTCATGCAGACCCAAATTAGGACACTCCCACCACCATGCTTGACTGTAGGCAAGACACACTTGTCTTTGTACTCCTCACCTGGTTGCCGCCACACACGCTTGACACCATCTGAACCAAATAAGTTTATCTTGGTCTCATCAGACCACAGGACATGGTTCCAGTAATCCATGTCCTTAGGCTGCTTGTCATCAGCAAACTGAGAGCTTTCTTGTGCATCATCTTTAGAAGAGGCTTCCTTCTGGGACGACAGCAATGCAGACCAATTTGATGCAGTGTGCGGCGTATGTTCTGAGCACTGACAGGCTGACAGCACTCATACGTCTATTTCCCAAAGACAACCTCTGGATATAACGCTGAGCACGACGCTGTGCACTCAACTTCTTTGGTCGACCATGGTGAGGCCTGTTCTGAGTGGAACCTGTCCTGTTAAACCGATATATGGTCTTGACCACCGTGCTGCAGCTCACTTTCAGGGTCTTGGCAATCTTATAGCATAGGCCATCTTTATCTAGAGCAACCGTTCTTCTTTTTTTTCAGATCCTCTGAGTTCTTTGCCATGAGGTGCCATGTTGAACTTCCAGTGACCAGTATGAGAGAGTGAGAGCGATAACACCAAATTTAACACACCTGCTCCCCATTCACACCTGAGACCTTGTAACATGGAGTCACATGACACCAGGGAGGGAAAATTGCTAATTGGGCCCAGTTTGGACATTTTCACTTAGGGGTATACTCACTTTTGTTGCCAGAGGTTAAGACATTAATGTCTGTGTGAGTTATTTTGAGGGGACAGCAAATTTACACTGTTATACAAGCTGTACACTCACTAATTTACATTGTAGCAAAATATAATTTCTTCAGTGCTGTCATATGAAAAGATATAATAGAACATTTACAAAAATGTGAGGGGTGTACTCACTTCTGTGAGATAATGTGTGTATGTGTGTTTGTATGTAAATTAAAAAAAAAAAAAAAAAAAAAAAATATATATATATATATATATATATATATATATATATATATATATATATATATATATATATATATATATATATATATATATATATATATATATATATATATATATATTATATTATATTACACACACTGAGCAGTGTTACCATAGTGACACTGTACTACTCTGGGGAAGTGATGAGAATTTTTTTTTTTTTCCACCGATTGTATACTATTTTTAGTACTATAATCATGTACTATTAGGAAAGGTGTGATTGGCCACAGCTTATCACATGGTACAGATGCACTGTGATTGGTTCTGTTTGTACCATGCGATCACATGCTACCGGTAGCAGCCCGGTACAGTGATCTGCTATCTTCTGCACCAGACATGGCGTGTGACAGATCTGGCAGCAGCACAGCCCTTGACTGGGAGGACCTCATCCGATGTCCACCTAGATTTCATGCCAAACTGGTGTGAACAGCAACTGGGACACAAACTGGGAAGAGAAGGGGGATCTGCCATAGAGAATGGCACGTGAATATATGTTCCACAGTACACATAGGAAATGCTGTTCCCTGTGATGAATTCGCTGCTTGTTCCATCACATGCTGCAGGTGTCAGATTTTGATCAGGAGAAGTGCAGGCTGCAGCTCCTTTTTTGTGCACAATTTAAAGTTTAATGGCAGAATATTTCCTAGACTAAAGTATGGGATTTTCTAGGATAATTTGTAGTTTAATTTGTAAGTGGTTCTAAAGCTTAAACCTTTTCTACCTCACTGCATAAAGGTAAAAAATGTTTAGGTATCTGTATTTCCCCCCCCCATCCTCACTCGATGCAGTGCTATGCCTGTCTGCAGTGGCTTTGTCTCTTCTTGCTCTCACCGGCTTTGCTTCTGCTGTCAATCAATCCTCTGAGGGAGCGGCAGCAGTTTTTAAGCCATGATTGGTCTATGAAGACAGGCAGCATGGTTCAAGATTGAGCCTGCAGGTGTGCCCCCATAGGAAGCTGCTTCCAATACTGGTACACCAAATGGAGGAGGAGGAGCCTAGAGTCCCGGCGGAGGACCCGAGAAGAGGAAGTTTGGTGCTGCTCTGTTTGAGTATACTTTTCTTTCAATGATCAGTGATTTTGTGCTTCCTTAACGTGAACATATACATGTTTTTTGCACAGAACGCAGGTTATTACTGGTCAAGCCAGCAGCAGGTGCTGCACGAAATATCAGCCTAAAGTACCTGTTTAGATGTGTGTGTGTGTGTGTGTGTGTGTGTGTGTGTATATATATATATATATATATATAATATAAAATCTGCAGATATGGGGCCTGGCTGGCAGCCGAGGAGTATAGCCGCTTAGAAGCAGAGTGTCGTACCTCAGCAGTAAACCGGAACTGTTCCTGCAGTTCCTGGGCCTCGAACGTAGCGCTTTCAAAGACCAGACCATCAGGCACCTGTAGACAACATGTCTAAAAGAAGAAAAGACTCAGGAAAACTCGGGCAGATAACAGATTTCTTTCAGCAGCCCCACCACCAGCATAGCCAAGATGGCACAGGAAACGCACACCGCAGATCTCAGGCACACTGTGTGAGAATCACTGAAACAGTTAATTAAGTCATAGATGCACACAATGACAGGGAGGGCGAACTACAGAGTGTGAAGGCCAAGATAGCGGATTTAGAAGACCGATCGAGAAGAAACAATGTTAAAATCCGCGGTATACCAGAAACACATCCAAACACAGCATTTTAGACACGTGTTTGTGTGTAGAAAACCCGGTGCCTGCTTAATAAGCATATCACATGGGCTAAACATTAACACTCAGTCAAGGTTTTTTAACTTTTTGGCAATCTTTATTTTTCCAAATAACAATTCTCCTATTGTAGTCTGTGTCTTTCATAATTTCTCAAAATGGTTAGTAACTACATTTTTCTTCATTGTGATAATGCCATTAAACCATGTTTCAGCCCATTGTAGTAAAATCTGTTATAAGATATTGTTGATCAAGGAAAATCTTGCTTTTTAACAGAGTGTAGCTTACAGTTGACTTTGAGATTTAAAAGAGAAAGATAAAATATTTGATGCCTCAGTGCTGCCAGTCTTGTTCCCAGCGGGGAAGGGGGAAATCATGTTCTTCGCTGTGCCCTTTGTCTGGAAGTGTTTACAGAGGAGGAAAAGAATTTGCTAACAGTTATGTTCAAAACTGAAAAAAAAAATCTGTGAATGCATCCAACTTTATTTGCTTTTTTTCCACTTGACTTCCTTTCTTACCTGGCTTCCATTCAGCTAAACATACTTTCTTTTTACATAAGGCACTCTAAATTTCTGAGCGGGCATGTTTCTTGTAATGGAATGTACTTAAATTCACTTTTATTGTGCAATTTTTAAAATATCTTTTGTTACTTTAACGGGCAAATAAGGTCCTGTTCACACCTGTACATTTCAGATGTGGTGCACATAAAATACACAAGCAGGATTTTTTTTTTTATGTGCTTCTATCATAACTGTTTTATACATAGAGTAATGCACATAATACTCACAGCAGATGTGAATTGGTCCTTGGCCACCACAAGAAGTTTGAAATTCTAGGCCTCTGGAATGTTTTTTTTTTACCATAATGTGCAAATATTCCCAACATATTTGCACATTATGACAGTTACCAAACAAGCCAATCCCTGGCATGGCTGCGGTGGCTGTGCTCCTCTCCATGGCTGGCGTCTCTATTTTATCTGGTTGTCTTCCAGGTTTGGAGTCTTGGCCTCCTTGGCTCACTGGGATGCTGTAACTCCTTTGCATGCGCACAGTGACAGTCTGGAAGAAGCATTTATGACAGAGGAAATGTACAGAGTAACTTCTATCAAAGATTTTCTACCTGTCTGCATTTAAAAAAAAAGTTTACTTCTGCTTTAAAGTAGAAATCCAGCCTAACCTGTGCCATCTTTTTCTGCATGTAGTAACTGGTGGAAAATTGTCCTGTGCCTCAAAGTGGAACAAAAGCCATCTATCCCATTGCTCCACATTAAAGTTCTATTACTTGTGACACAAAATGTTAAGCTGAAGTAATCTGCATTACAACCAAGACACTAGCGCTGTATATTTGGCAGGTAGTGGTGGCAGCAGCTTTTTATTTTTTTATTTTTATTTATTTATTTTTGTTTTCCCTTTTAAAAGGAGCATACATGCAAGACTATTTGTTGAATTTAGCTGGCTTGGGATAAAAATCCTCCTCCAGTTCGGAATTCGACTGGTCAGCACTAGGTACCCAACTGTACTTCTTAAACGAGAAATCCACATAAAACGTGTGAAAAATTTGCCATACAGGCCCACCTTTCCAAATAAAAACAGATTATTACATTTTTTTTTTTTTTTTATAGTTCAGTTTGATGGGACAGAGCTTGTGTAGTACTTTGTCCCATCTTCCTAGGTGCTCTGTAACGTTAGCTTCAATGTTGGACTGGGTGCTCTTCATGGCACCTGACACCACAGTTGAAAGAAATGGAGAGGTAAGTGAGACGTGTTAACTTCTTGTTCCTTTGCATTCTTCTTGCCGGTGCTTGCCTTGAGCAAGTGCTGGGAACCAGAGACAGTAAGTATCGGCAAGAGGAATGTAGAGGGAAATGAGGAGTGTCAATTTCTTGTCCCTCTGCATTCTTCTTGCCAGTGCTGTCCTCAGGTAAAAGCTGGGAGCCAGAAACAGGTGCTTGTTGGCAAAGCAGCCATCTCCTTGCTAGCTGCAAGGACACCTAGGAAAATGCGAGAAAGTGCTACATATATCTTGCCTGTCCCATCAGGAAATGAAAAAGTGTGAATAAAGAAAACCAACACTGCTGGCACATTTAATGGCCAGTGAGCTGCAGTACTATCAATATGCATACGCTTTAACCGCTTCAATACAGGGCATTTTCACCCCCTTCCTTCCCAGACCAATTTTTATTTTTCAGCGCTGTCGCACTTTAAATGACAATTGTGCGGTCATGCGACCCTGTACCCAAACAAAATTGACGTCCTTTTTTCCCCACAAATAGAGCTTTCTTTTGGTGGTATTTGATCAGATCTGCGGTTTTTATTTTTTGCGCTATAAATAAAAGAAGAGCGACAATTTTGAAAAAAACACTATTTTTTACTTTTTGCTATAATAAATATCCCAATTTTTTTTGAAAAAAAAACAAATTTTTTCCTCAGTTTAGGCCGATATGTATTCTTCTACATATTTTTGGTAAAAAAAATTGCAATAAGCGTATATTGATTGGTTTGCGCAAAAGCTATAGCGTCTACAAAATACGGGATAGATTTATGGCATTTTTAAAAACGTGTTTTTTTTTTTTTACTAGTAATAGCAGTGATCTGCGTTTCTTTTTGATGACTGCGACATTATGGTGGACATATTGGACACTTTTGACACATTTTTGGGACCATTCACATTTATACAGAGATCAATGCTATAAAATTGCATTGATTACTGTATAAATGTGACAGGCAGGGAAGGGGTTAACCACTAGGGGGAGACGAGGGGTTAAATGTGTTTCTTAGGGGAGTGATTCTAACTGTAGGGGGAGGGGACGCACAAGGAGGAGACCGATCGGTGTGACTCTGTACTAGGAACACAGATCGGTCTCCTCTCACCTGACAGGACGTGGATCTGTGTGTTTACACACACAGATCCACGATCCTGCTTGGTTAACGGGCACTCACGGGTGCCCGGCGGACATCGGGACCCGGTGCGTGTGCCCAGCGGCCGCGAGCACTGCGGCAGGCACGCGCGCCCCCTAGACGGCCGGGAAGCCCAGGATGTCATATGACGGCCGCCCAGGATGGGAGATCCCATCTGCGGCCGTCATTTGACTATACGTAGGTACTGAAGTGGTTAAATACACACAATTTCATTGTTGGGACCGTTGTCACACTTCAAGATGTGGACACCAGTGTATTAGTAGCTCAAAGCACCTTGGTAGCCCAAGCATCACTGTAAAGCTGATCATTTCTTGCCAACCAGTTCTAAAGTTGCTCTCCTGATCACGGTCTGTCCTCCGGCATGGGAAACGGCTGGTTGAGGTTTTCTGAGCAACTGTCAGTAAATTTACGAAGTGTTTGTTAAATCTGTCATTTTTGCGTCTGCCCATGAATGTTTGTTATGGACGTGTTCACTGACAGATGCAAAAGCTACTGGTTTTACAAAGTGTTTGTAAATTTACTGACAGTTGGCAGCCCTGATGGGGTGCAAGCCAGTGGGTTTTCATACTTAAAAACAAAAAACAAAAAAAACCCCTATTTGCACATGTGAGGGTAGAGGCAACATCCTGTTGAGGGTGAAGATGTATCTGTAATCTGTTTTTCACAAACCTGTTTGACTGTTTCGCTGTCCTCTTGTAATGTCCTAAGTGCGCTCCTGAACCCTTGTTTCTCCCTTGCTTATGTCTGTTTGGCATTAAAAGCGCATGTTGTTTGCAGTCTTTTGCATTGTTCTATGCACACTACAAATCCCATAATCTGTAGTCCATCCCGGGATGAGGCAAGAGGGTGCCTACGCTCTTGCATATAGTTTCGACCATGTAGAATGAACGTAGCCACCCTACGTTTCTACCCTAAAAGCTATCTTTTAGTTGACCTCTTCATGCCGGGGCCCCCTGTCTTTTAGGAGTTTTAGGTTGCCGGGAGGCAGGGCGGGGTTTAAGATCTAGTGGCTTTCGTAATTGGCTGTCATGGCGGTGACTTGATCCGAAAACTTTCAGTTGGGCACTGTTAACTGTGTCGGCAGGGGGCGCTTTTGGCACAGCGGTATTGACCGCAATTCATGCAAATATACAACCTCTTGGTGGCGAAACCAGGTGCCAAGAAGTGCCATATTTGCGCGTGGCCGGCGCCAAGGGGTTAAGAGTTTGAGGTCCAGAAACACGGCCTTCGCTGATTAGACCCTTTTTTTTTTTTTTTTTTTTTTTTTTTTTTTTTTTTAAACCAGTTTAGACGCCTTTCACGTTTTTCAGACGTTTTAGCTCTAAAAATAGCGCCTGAAAAGCGCCTTTCATGCCTCCCTAGTGTGAAAGCCGAAGTGCTTTTACACTGGGATGGTGTGCTTGCAGGATGGGGAAAGAAGGTCCTACAAGCAGCAACTCTGGGGCGGTTTGGGGGCCGTGTATACACCGCTCCCCAAATGCCCTGCCTATTGAAATTAATGGGCAGTGCTGCCGAAGCGCCGCAACGCGGGTGCTTTAACCCTTTCTTTGGCCGCTAACGGGTGTTAAAAGCGCCCTGCTAGCGACCGAAAAGTGCCGCTAAAACTAGTGGTGCTTTACCTCTAACGCCCCCTCGCCCCAGTGTGAAAATAGCCTTAGTGTCACTTTAAGTCAACATTGATTTTCCACTAAATTGACCAAAAATGTATTTCTTGTGCATTGGGTAAATGCATTGCACATAGAATCATGAAGTTGTTAACCATTTGATTTGTGCCATTTAATATCAATAAACATACTTTAACACATTGTCTAATAGCTTACATTTGTGCTGTTAATATAATTGAGGCGTTTGGCATGAAGGTACAAACTTACGTGGCGATTTCTTGTGCAGCAAATCTGGGTAAAAGATCCGTTCTGTGCAAAGGATTTTAATATTTAAAGCCCAGCTCTTCTTTCCATGTACTCAGAATAATACATACTTAAGGAAAAGCAAAACACTTGTACTGGCAAGAAGCTTTCTTTTAAAATGAAATTGCATTGTTGTGGCACTACAACTTTGAAAATAGT
Source organism: Aquarana catesbeiana (assembly GCF_042186555.1). Taxonomy (NCBI): domain Eukaryota; kingdom Metazoa; phylum Chordata; class Amphibia; order Anura; family Ranidae; genus Aquarana; species Aquarana catesbeiana. The sequence continues at coordinate 89,857,190 of NC_133326.1, read as the reverse complement.
ATATATTGCTTAGTTTGCATAATTTTTAGGCAAATCCTGAGTAAAAGTGAGTGAAAATGAATAAGTGAAGCTGATGGCTGCCTGGGAAATTACTTTGATGAAGAGATGAGCCAAGGAGATCAATTCAAATCTATGCCGTTTCTCATGCGCCTAAAACGGTCTTATTTTTTTTTCTCTCCAATGAAAGTGTAATGGCAATAATGTAGTCTGCCAATCAACAATGGGAAGCTGAACTGTTGTATTTTATCAGCAACCTGAAGTCCTGTCTGCAGATGTATTCTCTAGAAAACGCTCAGATAATCTGTCCTGAAAAATTGTCACATCTGTTGTGACTACTGTACTTGGACCCCTTTCACACTGAGGTGCTTTACAGGCACTACAGCGCTAAAAATAGTGCCTGTAAAGAGCCGCTCCTGTCTCTCCAATGTGAAATCCCGAGTGCTTTCACACTGGAGCTGTGCACGTGCAGGACATTAAAAAACTAAGCAGCATCTTTGGAGCGGTGAAGCAGCGGTGTATACACTGCTCCTGCCTATTGAAATCAATGGGGCAGCGCGGCTATACCACTGGCATAGCGCTGCTGCAGTAGCGCTTTGCGGTGGTTTTAACCCTTTCTCAGCCACTAGCGGGGGGGGCTAAAAGCGTCCCGCTAGCAGCCGAATAGCGCTGCTAAATTGACGGTAAAGCGCTGCTAAAAATAGCGGCACTTTATCGCCAACGCACCCACCGCCCCAGTGTGAAGGGGCTTAAAGGGTGATAAATGTTGGCTGTCCTATGGAAAAGGCCAGAAAGCTGGTTTATACTCTCCCCATGTTCACACCTATGCGTGTTGTTTTTTTAGTGTTTTGCAGAAACTCACTACAATCCATTTAACATGGTTTCCCACAGTACATGTTCACATCTATGCGTTTTGCAGCCAGTGTGTTTTTTTTTTTTTTTTTTTTTTTTTTTTGGATAGGGTCGGGAACTTTTTTTCCCCCTCGCTTTGTGTGTAATAGACTTCAATGGAATCACACCAGAAACGCAAGTGTTTTGTGATGTGATTTTTGATGTGTTTTGCGTTTTTTATTTTTCCCCTTTAAACACTGTAGCTGGTTGCTAAGCAGTGGGCCGGGAAGCCAGCCGCTGCATCTTTAACAACCGATGAGTCATCAGCTGTCGGTGGGGTTCCCCATTGACAGCTGAATGTAGGGGAAAAAAAAATGTGTGGGGCGATCCATACCGGGCCTTCGGGTCTGGTATGGATGTGAAGGGGACATCCCCATGCCAAAATGAAAAAAAAATTAAAAATAAAAATGGTGTGGGGTCCCACCCAAAATCCATACCACACCCTTATCCGAGCATGCAGGTCAAGAAAGGGAGGGGGCCAGCGAGCGCTCCTGAACCATACCTGGCTGCATGCCCTTAACAAAAAGGGGGGGGGGGTGGTTTGGGGCCCAAAACACCTTGTCCCCATGTTGATGGGGACAAGGACCTCTTCCCAACAACACTAGGCGGTGGTTATGGGGGTCTATGGGCAGGGGGCTTATCGGAACCTGTGCAATGTGGCAAAGGTGGTAAATTGTAATTGTCAATTTTAAGACTGGGTAAGGAAGGATTACAAATTACTTGGAATGGGAAAGTGGAAGTTTACCCCACAAACAATTTACGGACAGGCATACCTTTTTTTATTGCAGGAGAGGTACACACATTACAAATATCGGACGAATGATTGTGTTTTTATTCTTTATTTAATTTTTTTCAATGGCTAGTCTCACATTGAAAATGAAGGTTACTAAACTTACGAAACTTCTCGTAGGACAGAGTACAACTTCGGAAGTGATGTAATGTGTTTAGGGCTGAAACAACTAATCGATTAATCGGCCAGTAACATAATGGGGTTAAAAAAAAAAATAAAATAAGCCCTTTATAGTACAAAAAGAGCAAATAATCGCTACTGTAAATATTACTTTCACACTTCTACAGTAAAAAAAATGAACCCCTTACAGTAGTGATTATCTGCTTTTCTTTGTACTATAAAGGGCTAATTTTAGGTTTTTTTTAACCTAATTATGTTACTAAACGTCTTAGACCTGGTTCACATCTATGTGTTTATTGCTTTTTGCAGAAATGCGCTACAATCTATTTACATGGTTTCCTATGAGACACGTTCACATATATGCTTTTTTCAGCTGCTGCGTATTTGGAAAGGGTCAGGGACTTTTTTTTTTAAAGCAAAACGGTGCTTTTTTGGTTCAATATACTCCAATGGAGAAGCTGCAGAAAAGCATGTAATTATTGCAGCAGTTTTTGTTTTTTTTTTTCTTCCCAACAAAAAATTGGCCAAAAATAAATGCAAAAACGCAAATCTTAGCACAATCACGTGCGCAAAAGTCAAAACGCACAGCAAAAAGCACTGCAGAAACAGATCAAAAGCAGACTGCATAGTTATGCACCGAGCCTTATGCTGACCACAGCGATCAATTTTCAGATGAAATATTCAGACGAAAAATCTTTGTACATTCGCTGAATGACAGAATGTTGTTTGAAATGTTCACTTGGTTTTTAACATTCTGTTTTTAAAATAGAATGTAATTTCTGAACGAAAACCACATACACTGTCTAAAAATTCCTTTGACCAAGAAGTTTGCTATTTCAAAATTTTCCCGTCACTGTGGTTTAAAATGAATGTTGATTTGACCCCACTAATGATTAGAAAATCGAACGAACGTTCTTAAAATGACATATTATTTATTTATTTATTTTTTTTGGAAGGAAGACATTGTTAAATAAAAAAAATTTGATCTCGGAGTCTGATGATATTTACCAGATTCACATTTTAATAGTATATACAGTATATTTCTCCTCTAATAGTATATACAGTTTATATCTCTTCTGTCTGTTATTCTCAGAGTGGATTAGATATTTTGCTCCCTAACCATAAAGTTGGTTATATTTACCACTGCATAGAGATATACAAGAATAAATTGCCTTTTTTAAAACTTTACATATTAACTAAATTACACACCACACTTTTTTGTTTAAGATTATTAATTGATTAATCGAAACAATCGGCCAACTAATCGATTATGAAAGTAATCATTAGTTGCAGCCCTAAATGTGTTGTATTGTAATGTTTTCTTTGGTTTCTGAGCATGCATGGTCTTGCTCTTCCAATGTTGTTGTTCGTTTTTTTTTTTTTCTCCTTTGGACAAATACTATACTAATTACACGAAAATCGTTTGTTCTGGTATGGTACAAGAAAATTTTTTGTGTTGGTTGCTTGGGATAATTTCACATGAACAGTCGTGATCGGCTCTCAAAAGCTGTGTACAAATGATCAGATTATCGTATGATCACTTCAAAAGCGGTATTTTTTTTGTCTGATTTTCTGATAGTGTGTATACGAGGCATAAGTCTCTACATTACAAGATTTTTACCTGCCTGTCTGCAATTTTCCTGAAACTGTTCATTAAGCTGTGCATGCACAGCTCGCTACTTGTGTACAATTTTGACATATGCCGGTTTAAATAAACGCTCATGCATTGCTGCCTTTTTGCAGACAACGTGGCATAACCCAATGTTTGACACAGTGCTGGTTGATATTTGTTACATGTCTCAAGTTACAGAACGTAAAAAAAAAAAATTTAAACATTGCTACTTTTACTTGTTTTGCTAAGGCAGGCCATAGATGCGATTTCTTTTCTGCAACCATGGTTATGGGGAGCCGCCCCTGCTGGGAAAATAAAGGATTATTGCTAGAAGCTATAGATGGATTGACATCAGTACAATCGGCCTACCCATGGATGGTTCGATTCTTAGCCAGTCTCTGCTGAGCCATCTGTGGCCGGGTTAAAGTGGTTGTAAAGCCACTTCTTTTTTTCTTTGCTTTAATCCACAGTATTAGATTACATTATGAGCCCCCAATGTATGTTCTTTATCATAAAAAAAAAAAAAAAAAAAAAAAAAAAGCCGCCTTATTTCTTTACTGCCCGCTGCTTTCTTCCCAGATCCGACAGCTACAACGGCAGGGGCTGAAAATCCCCTGCTGACATCACCTGGGAGGAGGAGAATAGTGGGGGTGTCCAGTGGCACTCTGAAATAAGGTGTACAGCAGCACTTTCTTTAAGGACATACATTGGGGCACATGATGTTAATCCTAATACTGTGGCTTATAGCAAGAAAACACAGTAATTTAAGCAGCAGGAGGGGTGGGCACTGACACAGCTGACAGGGAGGGACCGAGGAGAGACGGGGATGATGGAGGCACGTAAACTGACCACCGTATCGGGCTCAGCAGCAATGATAAACCGTGGTCTGTTTACCGAGGGGAGGGCAGGATCAGCCAGGTATTTTATGATACAAGGGGCCAAATTACATAGCACAAGTACTGTGCAGTTGTTCAAGGCTTTGATTTTTTTTTTTTTTTTTTAGGGTTAAAACCACTTTAATGTTAAGGAGGGGGGTGGGTAGGTAAGGTTTATTATAATTAACTGTGTATGGTGGTGACAGATCTCCTCATTATGTAAACTGGTCTTGGGGGTGGGGGGGGTGTTACATTTTGCGTTGTATAGCGTGGATGGAGAAGCTTTTTTGATTTTATGTTTGCCTTAAAGGGGTTGTAAACCCTCAAGGTTTTTCACCTTAATGCATTCTATGCATTAAGGTGGAAAACCTCCTGGGATGCAGCAGCGCCCCTTTTACTTACCTGAACCCTGTCTTTCCAGTGACGGGGACGAGCACACCAGATCCAGCCGGTGTTGGTTCCTGATTGGAAAGATTGATAGCAGCACAGCCATTGGCTCCCGCTGCTGTCAAATCCAATGACGCGAGAGTCGGGAGCGTGGCTGAGTCCTGCTGTCTGTGTCAATGGACGCAGCAGCAAGACACGGGAGCGTGCCCGCCTGAGTGCCCAGAGGGAGAGCAGCTCTCCAACAGGGCACTCGAGAGGAGGAGGAGCCAGGAGCTCTGCTGTGGGACCCCAGAAGAGGGGATTGGGACCACTCTGTGCAAAATCAACTGCTCAGAGGAGATAAATATGACATGGTGTTAGTTTAAAAAAAAAAAAAAAAAACTTTACATATCTTTTAATGCCCATTCACATGTGCTTTCCTCTCTGAAGAGCAATCTGTGTTCGGAATGCTCTTCAGAAAGCAATTGACAGGTGGCAAGGAAGTGGAGTTTTGCCTCCTCACTGCCTGCATTAACCGCTTGAATCTAGCATTAGTGTACTGCAACTGCAAAGCGCTTGCTAAATGTGTCGGGGGTTTAATTTTTGCAGTGGCCACAAAGCAAAGGCTCTTGTGCAGCAGGTGTACATCCCAGCCCTTTGCAGCTAAAGGGGTTGGGGGGGCTGGGGAAAGCGTGGCTCAACTGCAAAATCTCACGAGCTTTAATACATTTGAAAAAAAAAATCGGTGTTGGCCAAACTTAGGAGCAGCTTTGCCTGTGTTCTGTAGAAGAAATCTTCAATTGTGAGCTTAGGACCCATATTTCGTTCACTGTCACATGCTGGTGTAGTGAATGAAAGCTTTGGAAGACTTTTGTGGTTCTACAGACATTGGACAGATGTTGGATATCTTGTAATTTTGTACTTTTTTGTTACAGGAGTTGTTTTTAATGCCAGTTATTAAGGAGGGTGGTAAAGGTTGTTGTTTGGATGAAGGCATAAATGCAGCAACAACATGTACAAGTCAATGCCAGAAGAGAAGGGTTTCGTAGTTTATTGGGTCATTATGGTTTTTAGGTGGTAAATTTGAACTTTTTGGCAGATGCAGGCTTGCATGTCTGTAAAGTACAGGAATAAATGTCAATTCTCCTTAAATTGAATGAATTTTGTAGATGAACTCTCTATGATGTAGATTGTACAGTTGCAGGTCTATAGGCTCCGTGCTGCAGTTTTATGGCTCCGGGTGGACGAGTTTTTCTTTCTTCTTTCACCTCTCCTGTCATTCCTCTCACACTTGTCGCCAATTATTTCTGCTTCTCTAATGCTAACTCCTTCCTTGCTCCATTTTACCCATTGTACGCATAATGCTTGGCCGGTATGTCTAGGTTAATATGGTTTTCTGACCACACGCTTGCAGTCCAACACCAGGGCAAGCAACATTTTTTTTTTTTTTTTTTTTTTTTTGCTCAGCTCAGGGAAACTACATTTAATGACCTCCTTGTACGATTTCGTGTTTTGGCTTTTCCATTACCCTGAAGGAATGCACTTGTTAGTTAAAGCATCAGCTATTCCAGCATTTCAAAATCTAAAAGCAGATATTGAGAAGTGAGAAACGTTTAGAGAAGTACGGAAAAGTGACAGAAGAATACAGATGAAGAAAAGCTGTCATGCATGAAAGATAAATGAATTCACAGAGCCGGATCAGACCCGGAGGGACAAAAGATTAGAGGACATTAGAATCCATTTACGGGGATGTTCTCAAAGGAACAAGTAGCTACAAGAAGATAAGGAAAAAACAACAGATGTCCTTCCTTGAGGACAATGATTTCTTTAGAAGTTCAGACCAGGAACTGAGAGCTTAAAGGAAACCTGTACTGAGGAAGATATGTAGGCTGCTTTTTCTGACCCCCATTCTGAAAATGCTAGTTTCCTGATTGTCACTGGTTTCAGTACTTTCTCATTTAGAGGCCTGGAACAAGCTTGCAGCCAGTGAAGTCGGAGTTCCTGATCTGCATAAGTGTTCCAAGCCTGTGACTCAACGGAATTAAACCATCAATTCAGCATGATCGCTAGACAAAATTTAGCTAATTTTATTATGTAATTTCCCCCCCCCCTGGAGTGCCACAGTTGGCTTGTACATTTTGATAGTAATTTGTGTAATGCTCATGGAATGGACAAAATCAACAATAACATCTTTTGATTTTGTTGCACTTGGCTTTTCAGAAATGTATATTAAAGAGGATCTTTAACCAACATTAAACATCCCTGCCCACCATTGTGGTCCAGCCGGTAACGTGGGTTGGAGTGGTGTGGTGTCCCTCATTCCGGACGAACGTGCTGTGTGCTTTCAAAAAATGATACATGTGCTAATTTTATTAATTTGTTGAGGGGGAGGCTTCCTATTTAAAATGATGGGATCTCAGCACAGTTCACATCAACATTCAAGTGTTACTAAACCCACAACTGTAAAATCAGTCTGTATATGCAGTAAAGCATGCTTGTTATGTTCACTGTGGAACCCAGGGGGTTAATCCTCCACATTGTGTAAAAAGGCTGATCTTCTCTGATCCTCTTTCTTCCACAGTCCCCAATCCATCTGTTGATCGTACAGAGCATTTGGGGTGCTCTGCACATGCTCAGTTTGGTGTGTATCGCAAGGGTTTGTGTTTTTCCCCCTGGAAGGGTGCATTTGATCAGCACAGAGCCAATCGGCACTGTCCATACAGAGGAACTACAATTGTAGTTCCTGAACAACTAGAGGGCCAGTTTGGAGACCCCTGGTGTAGATCAAAGCATATTCATGTGTTAGGATAGCCCAGTCAAAGTCCAGACCTAAATCCAATTGAGAATCTGTGGCAAGACTTAAATTGCTGTTCAGACGTTCTCCATCCTTTCTGACAGAGCTTGAGCTATTTTGCAAAGCAGAATGGGCAAATACAAATGCACCCCACACTTTTCACATATTTGTAAATGTTGAGAACCATTTATCATTTTCATCCCTCTTGACAATTATGTGCCACTTTGTGATGTTCTATCACATAAAATCCCAATAAAATCTATATTTACGTTTTTTGGTTGTAACATGACAAAATGTGGAAAATTTTAAGGGTTATGAATACTTTTTCAAAGCACCGTGTGTATGTATATGCAGGCATCTGGGGGAAAAATTGTCCAAATAGACCATCCTCTGCACCGCCATTGATGTCGTCCCTTCCATGCTGCGCTCCATGAGCGGTTTAAGCCTCGCTTTCAGATCGCTCTACTGCAAAGTAGTATTCCCTGTCATGATTGCAGACTGACAGTGGTGAGAGCCTGCGGTGAGGAGGATGGTCTATGTGGACCGCTTTACCCCAAATGCCTGTATACTTGGATGTGCATCTTTTAATCATCAACCATGTGAGTTGCTAAATGTTGTACCGTCATTAAATGTAACCATATTGCTACACTGAGAGGCGCTTCTGTTCACTTTTATACTCTGTAGCGCCTGCTGGATTTTGTTTCTAATCCCCTTGTGGAGGCTTCCGTTTGTGGATGGACATTTTATGGTTATACAACCTTTCACATTGCTATAAACTGAAGGACTTGTGAATAAATGGTTGTGGAATGAATCCTTTTGAGTTTCCATTATTCCTTATGGGGACATTCGCTTTGATGTGTGTGTGTGTGTATATATATATATATATATATATATATATATATATATATATATATATATATATATATATATATATATATATATATTAGTGTATATGTAATATTTGCTTACACTTTTTTGGGCAAATTGAAATAAAGATTGCCCTTTCTCTTTACTAGACCAGAAAGACAAATCGAATTATAATTCTGATTGCCGTTTGGCTGAACAGAATGTACAGTGTTTTTCAAGCACTCTTGATCTTTGTTTGAACTTTTGCCATGAACTAGCTCTCTCTCTCACCAGGCTGCAGTAGCACTTGGGGAATACTCAAGTGTCCTTTCAGTCCATATTCTCACCTTTTACAACTTTGCCAGAGAGAATACTTTATCAGAACTTCATCTAAAATTTTATTTGGGGGGGAGGAATCTTAGATCCTTCCTTTATTTTATTTCTTTTTTTCCTATACATGCTCTGTGCTAGTGAGAATGCATTTTTTTTTTTGGCTTCCTGCTCCAGTTGCAGAGCAACACTGTGCTATTATTTGACAGAGGTTTTAATCATTTTTTTTTCTCTATCCAAAGCCTAAAGCGCAAGTGCAATGGCAGCAAATTATCTCATGCTTATTACTATTGGTACAAATTGCATCTTGTATTACTAAAACTACTGACTAAAAGCCAATTGTATGTAGTTTTTGAGAAAATCCACTAGGGAGCCAATTTCATTGTCCAGGGCCTCTAGTAGATTCTTCAAAGGAGTACATGGGAAATGCACTTCACAGAGGGAACGTAGAAAGATCATCTTGTAACGTTGCTCTAGCTGTCAGGGTAGAAAAAGTTGGAATTTCTTTATTGGAGACTCAGTAATTCCTACTCAGATGATATATAACCCTTCCCCACTCAATCTCCTCTCTTGATTTCCACTTGTGCTTTCTAAGATCTCTCATCTGGGATAATGGGAGATATATGCTTGGGTAATCTATCTCCTTTTTGGATTTTTAATTCAGTTAATGTAGAGAATGCTGCAGAAGTAGGAATGCTAAGTTTGTGGCCTAAAGACTGAGATTGAGTTAGGTGTGAACATTACTTGACACTGTGACCACCTCGTCAAATAGAATTAATATATCCCATTTTAGTGCATAGACCACAAGTGCCCAACAGGTGGCCCGCAGAGCCCTCTGATGTGGCCTGTGACCTCCTGCTGTGGGATAGTGGGTCAGAAAAATCCCTGAATGCAGGAGTTTTTGTGCACTTTCAGAAAGATGTAATAGAAGTCTATGGCAAGGAGCAGCTAACCCTCAGGAAATCTGCAGGTGCACTGTGCTGCGCCTGCGGTGCATCAGTGTGAAAGCAGCCTTAGACCCCTTTTACACGATCGGTCAAAACAGGTCCCCCTTTCCGTTTTTTGTTTTTTTCTTTCTTTTTGTGATTGAACAGTAGGTAAACATCCAGTGGGATTTGGTCCCTTGGAAAATGATGATCCTTTATTTAAAATCTTAATTATGCTGTTTAAAATAAGTTAAATTCCTAATTTTCGTTTCATTGTGGCCTGAGACCTGTTACCAAATCGCTTAAAGCGATTGTAAAGTCTAGTGTGTTTTGTTATACTTGCCTGCTCTGTGTAATGGTTTTGCACAGGGCAGCCTGGTTTCTCCTCTTCTCAGGTCCCTCTTCGGCTCTTCTGGCTCCTCCCTCCTGTTGCGCTGCCCCAGAGCAAGCAGCTTGCTATAGGGGCACCCGAGATGAGTTACAGCTCTCTGTGTCCATTCAGATGCAGAGCCAGGCCCCCCCGCTCTGCCCCGATTTGGATCGCTGACTTTGACAGCCATGGGAGCCAATGGTGCTGCTGCTGTCTCAGCCATTCAGGAGGAGAGTCCTGGATGGCTTAGACACTCGTGGACATTGCTGGAGAGAGATGTTGGCTCAGGTAAGTAATTAGCGGGGTGCTGGGGAGGCTTCTACACACAGGTATTTTTATCTTAATGCATAGAATGCATTAAGATAAACCTCCTGCCTTTACAACTCCTTGTAAACTATCACCTTGTAAAACAACCCATTCAGTTTTTAAAATGGAAATTAAATGCAAAACATTTTTGTATGGATAAAAAAAAAAAATATATATATTTTTTTATATAAGCGATCACATTCCCTCTGTTCTCAGCTGCATGACAGCTGGGGGGAGGAGAAGCAGCAGCACTCCGAGTGAATGGCTGTGCAGTGGGGGCCTGTCAGGACAAGTCTGATCATTGGAGGAGAACATAGCTAGAGAACTGACCACGTTGTGCTCTCCTGCTTGGTTTGGTCAGTTTTTTAATGGTAAAGCAGAGGGACTAGCAGGAACACCAGATATTTCACACAAAGGAAGCAATGCAAAAAAAACAAGATGCTCACTCATACAAGTACATTGTACAGCAGCCACATATCAGGAATATGAAGTGTTGGGGTAACAAACGCTTTAATTGGCCCTCACTCTTCAAAAGGTCTTTACTTAAGATTGCCTGTAGTTCTCCTAATGCCGTATCTGTAAACCATACTAACTTAAATGTTAAGATACCTCCTTTTGGGTTTTTTTCGGGCTGCTCAACAATGACCTTCCTGTTCAATCACTTTATTCTGTGTCATAGCAATTGGTGAAAATGTCTACATAGTGTACATTGAGGCGTTCAATTGACCTATTTCTACCTTTTATGTTTTTCAGGTCAATATGGGAACCCGTTGAATAATCACATTAGGCATTATGAAGGTTTAACTTATGACACAGACTCCTTACACCAAAAACACCAACGTGCCAAGAGAGCTATATCCCACGAGGATCAGTTTATACACTTGGATTTTCATGCTCATGGCAGGTAAGACGTGACATTGTATTAAACTGTAGCACTTTGTGTCCTGGAAGTGGATACCTGCAGCGATACTTTGACCTTTGGGTAAAGGGTCTCCTGTTTTTATTTAAATTTGGGGAAGTCATTTTAAAGTAAGAATGTGTTTTGTCCAAAAAATTGTTTGCAAATGATCATAATGTTCCAATCAATTAAAGATATATGCAGACTATGAAATGGCATTTAGTAGTTAGTATGCATTTTCCGTGCTTCTCCTGCAGTATAAATGCAAAGATGCCGTATATCGATCAGCTGTCTACAATGACCGATATCATGAGTGCACCTGAATTTTTTTCCCCCCACACTTTTTATATAGAGCTTATTTACTTTTTATAGTGATACTAAATGCACACGGTTTAGTAATTATTTTAATTAAAAAAAAAAATCTTTTTTTTTTCTTTTTCTAATCGATATACAGCTGTCACATGACCCAGATCTTAACCTGTCTGCAGGGAAACATAAGCTGGAGGAGCTTCTAGTCCTCTGCTGCTGGTCACATGTTAAAAAAAAAAAATGGCTTTGGCAAACAGAGTAAAAATAAATAATATCTATAAACTGTGTTAATCTGTCATACAAATGTATGAAATCAAATCTGTATTTTGTGGAAATAACCTGGTGTGGGTGGATTTCTGCCTGTTACAGGATGTCACACCCCTCCAGCCTGCATTTTGGAATAAAAGGGAGGTGAACCCTCCATTAATCTACATGGGTTTTCCTGCCCCCATTGTGTTTAGCTGGTTAGACATGGAGGAGGGAGGGAGTGGGCTGTCCTTTACCATGCCCACAGGGTGCATTTAATTTTAACCCCGTCGATTTTAAATCACTAGTAAAAAGGGCTCATTTAAATCAACTCTCTTTAAATCCTAATTTTTAAAGAGCTACTGTCATCTGTGTCCCGCACCGGCTCCTCCTCTGACCCGCTGTTGACTCAGAGATGGTCCCATTCACTTTAATAGGACGGCTGGTGATGCGGCAGTGACACAACAAGGTGAGGGACGTGGCGGCAGAAGGTGAGTGGATGGGCGCTAACAGGTGCTGCTATGACCAGGGCTGCTGATAGGGTAGTACAACTGGTCCTGTTGTACTGGGCCCGGCCCCATCAGCTGCACAGTGGGGGCCTGGCAGCATTACAGTTCATTGCTGCATTAAATAAAATTAGGCCGGCTAAACGGTTTCTCCCCCCCAATCACTCCTACTTGTTTATGGAGTGGGTTTTACCATTTTCCTGGGCCCTATCAGGCATCAGGTCAACAGAGGGGCCGAGGTGCACACAGAGGAGGTGACTATTTCTTTTTCAGGCACATGTACATCATGTTGCCCCGCTACTCAATTAGTCCCGGCCGGGAGAGGGATACCATGATTCTTTGCCCGGCGCCCGCCTCCAGTTCTCACTTGCAGAGATGCGAGGCGGCTGACAGGAAACATCTGAAGGAGATCGTGACTGCAATGGACATAGTGAGTGGAGAATAGAATAGAATCCTCACTGTGTCCTAATATACAGTATATCTCACAGCATTACAGTAATCATCACAGGCAGCACATTAAGCAGGCGCTCTATCATGGCTCTGTGTCACATGACTGCTGAGGTTGCTGACTTTATGGTTGTGCTGTGATAGTCTGTTTACATACAGTACAGCCATAAGTTAAAGCCCTCAAACAGCCATGTGACACAGAGCCATGATGGAGCTCCTGCCAGTGATGATTATTGTAATGCTAATCATAAGACGGTGAGATGCTACTTTACACTTCAGTTGGGGGAGCAGTAAATGTCCAGTGGAGCTGCATTTTTACCCCCCAACAAACCAATCCCCTTTAACCACTTCCCGTCCAGCAACGTAGAAGAACGTCGCTGGATTGGAGAGGTGATACCTCGGTCATCGCTGCAGCAATGATTGAGATATCATTTTTTTGCCCCAGCGATGTAATCAAGCCATTACCGGCTTGAACAAGCATCTGATCAACCTGATCTTGGTTTGATCAGATGCTTTGGAGGCGGTAAGCGGTGGAGGGCACCCCCGCCATGCTCCGGTGCCCTCCACCGCTTACCGAAGCTACCAGCAGCCGAGGCGATAGGGTCCTTTTCCCTGCTTGGCATGGAGCTGGGTGAGGGGGAAGATGGCCCCCACCTGGCTCCATACCATAGCAGGGCGGTAGCGACTCTTCCGCTCATAGCTCTTAAAGGGACTGTGTGTTTTTTTTTTTTTTTTTTTTTTTTAATTGCATTTTGGTGTAAATATGAGATCTGAGGTCTTTTTGACCCCAGATTTCAAATTTAAGAGGTTCTGTCATGCTTTTTTCCATTACAAGGGATGTTTACATTCCTTGTAATAGGAATAAAAGTGAGATGATTATTATTTTTTTTTTAACAGTGTAAAAATAAAAAATGAAAAGTAAAATAATGTTTTAATGCGTCCCGTCCCGTTTAATGAGTAGCGCCTGCATAGAAAATTGTGTTCAAACCACACATGTGAGGTATCACCGCGATCATTAGAGCGAGAGCAATAATTCTAGCCCTAGACCTCCTCTGTAACTCAAAACATGCAACCTGTAGAATTTTTTTTTTATGTCACCTATGGAGATTTTTAAGGGTAAAAGTTTGTCGCCATTCCACGAGCGGGCACATTTTTTTTGAAGCGTGACATGCTGGGGATCAATTTACTCGGCGTAACATTATCTTTCACAATATATAAAAAAAATTGGGGCAACTTTACTATCGTGTGTTTGTTTATTTATTTAATTAAAAAAAGTGTGTTTTTTTTTTTTTTTTTCCAAAAAAAAAGTGCGCTTGTAAGACCGTTGCACAAATTCAATTTTTTTCTCTAGGGTTTTAGAACTCCTAAACATTGCTTTTTTTTTTTTTCTAAATAATTTTCTAGCAAAGAAAAAAATTATTTTAACTTGTAAACAACAAATTTAAAAACTAGGCCCGGTCCTTAAAGCGGAGGTCCCCCCCCTAAGAAAAAAAAAATTTTAAAGCCAGCAGCTGCACATACTGCAGCTGCTGGCTTTTAATAGGACACTTACCTGTCCTGGAGTCCAGCGATCTTGGCACCGCAGCTGATGTTTCCATTATCTGTCAGATGCAGCCGCCGCCATTGCGGGTAAGGGAAGCTGGCAGTGTAGCCATACGGTTTCAGGCCGGGAAACCTACTGCGCATGCGCGAGGCCCCACTCCTCTCTCCTACTGGCCCCGCCATGAGGAGACGGAGGGAGCCCCGCGGTGACGTCATGGGCCACAACGCAGACTCCCAGAAGTGGGAACAGCATACCTGTCAAAGACAGGTATCCTGTCCCCCCCCCCGAAAAGTGTCAATCGTAGCACCGGAGGGGGGAGGAAACAAATGAGTGGAAGTTCCACTTTTGGGTGAAACTCCGCTTTAAGTGTTTAATGTATCTTAAATGGTTCTCTATCTATTTTACTTCAGAAGCAGTTTATTAAAATAAATTTGATAAAAAGAGAGACAGAGAGATCTCCCCAAATGGCATCAAATTACAGATTAGACATTCTTATAATATGTCAAAAAAGTTAGATTTTATTTCCATCATTTACACTTTCAAAATTACAGAAAACTAAAAAAATGGTGTCTGCAAAAGTTTGGGCACCCTGCAGAGTTAATATCTTGTACTGCCCCCTTTGGCAAGTATCACAGCTTGTAAACGCTTTTTGTAGCCAGCCAAGAGTCTTTCAATTCTTGTTTGAGGTATCTTTCCCAGTCTTCCTTACAAAAGTCTTCCAGTTCTTTGAGATTTCTGGGCTGTCTGTCACGCACTGCTCTTTTAAGGTCTATCCATAGGTTTTCAATAATGTTGAGGTCAGGAGATTGTGAAGGCCATGGCAAAACCTTCAGTTTACACCTCTTGATGTAATCCCCCGTGGATTTTGAGGTGTGTTTAGTATCAATATCCATTTGTAGAAGCCATCCTCTCTTTAACTTCAGCTTTTTCACAGATGGCATCAAGTTACCATCCAAAATTTGCTGAAATTTTATTGAATCCATTTTTCCTTCTACTCGTGAAATGTTCCCTGTGCCACTGGCTGCAATACAACCCCAAAGCATGATTCATCCACCCCCATGCTTAACAGTTGGACAGAGGTTCTTTTCATTAAAATTCTGTGCCCTTTCTTCTCCAAACGTACCTTTGCTCATTCCGGCCAAAAAGTTCTATTTTAACCTCATCGGTCCACAGAACTTGTTTCCAAAATGCCTCAGGCTTGTCTATATGTTCATTTGCAAAGTTCAAACGTTGATTTTTGTGGTGAGGACGTAGAAGAGGTTTTCTTCTGATGACTCTTCTATGAAGACCATATTTGTACAAGTATCTCTTTATAGTGGAATAGTGTACCACAACTCCAGTGTCTGCCAGATCTTTCTGGAGGGATCGTGCAGTCAAACGTGGGTTTTGAATTGCTTTTCTCACAATCGTGCGAGCTGTTCTGTCTGATATTTTTCTTGGTCTTCCAGATCTTGCTTTAACTTCCACTGTTCCTGATGACTGCCATTTCTTAATTACATTCCGAACAGAGGATATTGTAATCTGAAAACGCTTTGCCATCTTCTTATAGCTTTCTCCAGCTTTGTGAGCGTCAACTATTTTAGTTTCAGTTTTCTAGACAACTGCTTAGAAGAACCCATAGTGCTGATTGTTGGGGCAAGGTCAGATGAGTCTGGCCATTTAAACCTTTAAGATTGACATCACCTGGTCTTTCCAGAGGATGATTGAGAACAATCCATGACACTGGCAGGTCTCAGCTTTGCAAAGGGGGCAGCGCATGCTATACATTCTGCAGGGTGCCCAAACTTTAGCAGACGCCATTTTTTTTGTTTTCTGTAATTTTGAAAGTGTAAATGATGGAAATAAAATCTATCTTTTTTTTACATATTATAAGAATGTCTAATCTGTAATTTGATGCCATTTGGAGGTTTTTCCATCTTTCCTTGGCTTCGTTATGTACATTAATACACATTTTTACCTGGGGTGCCCAAACTTTCGATCCCCACTGTATGTATGTATGTGTATATGTATGTATGTATGTATATGTGTGTGTGTGTGTGTGTGTATGTATATATATATATATATATATATATATATATATATATATATATATAATGTGTGTGTATGTGTATATATATATATATATATATATATATATATATATATATATACATATACATTTTGGCTCTGTATGCCACCAGAATAAAATTTTAAATAAAGTAAATAAAACCATCCAAATGAATTTGAAGTGCAGACTTTCAGCTTTAATTCAAGGAATCGAACATAAATATCAAGTACATTATGGGGACATAAACAGAAGGTAGAAAGCAGAATGGTCCACAAGGTTTTCTGCACAATACATAAACGTAAAGCAAATCTTAGTGACTGAGTGGGTACGAACAGCATATAATACACCATTTATTGATGGCGTGTGATTTTATTTATTTTTTTTTTTTTTTGTGATGTGGGTTTAGACACTTTAAGAATCTGTTAGAAGCGGTCCAAATTAAATTACACCCCCCCCCCCCTTTTTTGTTTTGTGTGCGGGTGTTGCAATTTTTTCCCCCCTCTAAAAGTTAATTTTAATAATTTTGAGAAGCATCGATTAGTCTGCTTATTTGATGGAAATCTGCAAATTCTGTATTGGCTAGTCTCCATTGTGCTCAAGATTTAAGGAAAAAAAAAAAGCCTCATCTGTACTTTAACCTATCGTTTCTCATTTCTGCCATAAAAAATAACCCTCTGTTCTTTTCATCAAGCCTTTTCATGAAGCCAATATCTGCACAAACAGACTGGAGGAACATATGACGTTAGTAACCTGCAACAAGATTGAATGGGACAGATCTAAGCAGTCTATTACAGTGCATTTAATGGCTTCATCAAATTATTTAGTAATGTGTTATCAAGTTAAAACATATGCGTGATGCCGAAATTGGATAAAATGCGCACTCTAATGGAAGAAGGGATCTTTGTAGATGGAATATATGCTGTTCTATTGTATTTGTTTTGTAATTTTATACAAAACCAGTAGTTTCAGGCTTTAGAGATTTAGTTTTGGAAAGACTTTGGAAAGATCAATCTAGTTCTGTCTGAGGATTCAACAAAACCTGTGTTTGGTTTTGTGTGTGTTTTTTATTTTAATTTTATTTATTTTTAGGACACTGCCATCATTTTGTTGAGCGCTGCCCAAACTGTTGGCGCTATATAAATCCTGTATTATAATAATAGCTGTGCGTTGCACACATGTTTAGTTGCATCTAGTGTATTCTATTGGCCAAAAATATGTTTCTTCTGGTCATTGGAATGCATATGGGTACATAACAAGTGTAGCACTCACAAACTCAAAACGAAAATGATGCAAATAAATGGTAATGAAAAGTTTTCCTATGAATTACCGATGTCTCCCATCCAAGTACTAACCAAGCCCAATCTTGCTTGGCTTCTGACATCAGACTAGATCGGGCACATTCAGGGTGGTGTGGCTGTAGGCCTTTCCCCCCCCCCCCCCCCCAAATGTCTATGGTTAATAGCAATATATATATAATCAAAATGCTTTTACAAAAACTGATATTGTAGTAATAAAGAAAAACATAAATCAACAAATTGCTTAAATCCAGGAATTCATATAGAAGAATATATACTAGGGCAAAATAAAGAGCCCCACAAGCCATGATGAGAAAATAGAAGGTTATGGCCTGAGGAGCTCATCCTAACACGTCTCCCAGGCATCATTGGTCACACATAAGGCTTACCAATTAATGCCACCCTCGATCAGCCACAGAGACACCAGGAATTTTGCTGTCAATTGTCACCATATACATCCACAACTTGCAGGGAACCACTGCACCACCGGAAATGAGATCAGCAGGACTGATGCACATATGACGACACACACAACTGCACATAAAAAGGAAAATATTAAGTCTAAGCACTTACAAATGCCCAGAATTAACACATCATATCACATGGTAAATAAACATGGCATTCCAGCATCAAAGATGGCTGCTGTTTCTTCGCACATGCTCAGTAGCATGCATCTAGTCACAAATGCTATCATTAAGGGAATGCATAGATGCGTCTAGCCTTTAGGTGTGTTCAGTGGGATTGCTGCTCTTCGGCTCCTTTCCTGAATACTCTTATAGTGTGCTGTGTAATGTGTTTTTTGTAATTGCTCCTCTTCTACTCCTGTAAATGCCTGTGTGTTCATGGACACCTAGGCTTACATAGAGGTGCTTTTAACAGGCTGAAAATAAAGCGATCAACTCCTGTAGCAGCTGCGTTTTTGGTTTTTTTAAAGCTCTGTGTGCATTAGCCCTCATAGCTCCCAAATCCCTCTGTAGTTTAGTTTTCTCGGCCTCATCACTGTAACCATCACGTTTTTATGTTGGCATGAATGTTGGTTGTATAGCACAGTCATTTAGGAAGTTGTACTCTTGGATTTGTGTAGGTATGAACCCACAAAACAGCTGATCCTTTAATGCTATCTGTATCTGCAGAAGGCGCTTTGTTGATCACCTGCTAAAATAAAATTTTGTCCTAGTTATAAATTCGGAGTGGTATTACTTACTAGTCTACACCGGCCATTAAACGTGTATCCAGAGGAAGTAACGCACACATTTATGCTCATGGAAGGAAGCCGGTAGCACTGTTTAGACTCACTAGCAGGGCCGCTGATGGGGCAGGGAAAATGGCTAACTGGGCCCAATTTGGACATTTTCACTTAGGGGTGTACTCACTTTTGTTGCCAGCGGTTTAGACATGAATGGCTGTGTGTTGAGTTATTTTGAGGGGACAACAAATTTACACTGTTATAAAAGCTGTCTGTATACTCACTACTTTACATTGTAGGAAAATGTCATTTCTTTAGTGTTCACATGAAAAGATAGAATAAGATATTTGCAAAAATGTGAGGGGTGTACTCACTTTTGTGAGATACTGTGTGTGTGTGTGTGTATAATATTTTTTTAATCCCCCCCCCCCCCCATACACTCTTATCAAACTTTCACTCTCCAGACTGCATTCACTAGCTATGAAAGGGGTCCCTGGATTGCATTGCAGCTGAAAGCTATCTGCCTCGGAGCGCCTGTTATCTGTGTGCTGGAATTTCATCTGTACATGTATCCCCAGGGAGGGGCGGGTAGAAGGCGCTTCTTTTATGAACGGTTTGTGTTGCCTGACACTGGCAAGGATTCTAAAACCATTACAGTGTGGTGTTGCCTTACCTTTCCCATGATATAAAGGACTTATTGTACACGCTGAGAAAATGATTATACATTTCTCAATGTAATATGTATATGTGTTCAGCTGGTGTTTTTTAATCTTTTTTTTTGCGAATATACAGCTTTGTCTAGCATTGCGGCAACCACAAGTACTGCTTTGTTTTGGTGTTCTTGTTTCGGCCTTGAACATCTCTGTTCGCTATATTGTGTCTTTGTTGCATGAATAAATACATTCTGTTTCTATCTGTCAGGAAGAATGGATGAATAGCATTGTCACTGTGGATGTTGTCTTTGATATAAAAGAAAATTGTGTCAGCCTAACTTGCCCCAAATACAAAGGAAGTACGCTCTCAGCTCCATATCAAACTTCTGAACTCTGCATTATACAGCCTTGCAGTGTGGGATTGAGTTGGTTAGATGTCATTTTTTAATTGACCCTCTATTTTCTGTAGAAACAACTAGTATATGTATACATAAACAGATATGTGGATGGCATTCCAGAGATTGCAGTACACAAAGGAGACTTCTCCAGTTGTGGTGTATAAAATTTCCCTGGAGTCTATTATTCTTTGGTGCCTGTATGGAATATAGTAGTTTGAGGATCCCTGACATAGACCATCCTCTGCACCGCCATCAACGTCATCCCTTCCAAGCTGCGCTCCACAAGCGATTTAAGCCTCGCTTTCAGATGGCTCCACTGCAGGGTAGTCTTCCCGGCCACGGTTGCAGACTGACAGCAGTGAGAGACGGCAATGGTCTATGTGGACAGCTTTACCCTGGATGCCTACATACTTAGATGTGCCTCATTTAATCAACCATGTGCATTGCTAAATGTACCTACTATAAATGTAATTGTATTGCTACTCTTAGAGGCGCCTCTCTTCTCTTTTATACTCTCTAGTTCCTGCTGGATTTTGCTTCTAATCCCTTTGTGGAGGCTTCAGTTTGTGGATGGACATTTTATGGTTACACAACCTATCACATTATTATAATCTTTCCATTATTTCTTATCGGGAAATTCACCTTGTTATAAAAGTGCTTTGGATTACAAGCATGTTTGCGGAACGAATATGCTCACAATCCAAGGTTTTACTGTATGTCTTTGGTCAGAATATGAGATGCTAAATGTATGGCTTTTGCTAAATTGAGACCTGCTTGTGTATGTATCGAATCGAATGATAACTCAGTAAATATCCTACACCTAGTGGATCGTACTCTTGCTGTAATGGCTTTATAGTGGATGTACTAGAGTATCAGGTCAACAATGAAATTAACTTTTATATGCATATGTGGTGTAAGTTATACTTTTTTTTTTTTTTTTTGTCTCTTAACACTCTAGAATACATCCTAATTATAAAGTTTTAGTGCAGCTTTTCCCATCCAGGGTGCCATGTGTGGGTTTGTCAGGGGTGCCTTCAAGCAAAGACACCCATAATGTTCGCTTAATGCACATATATGCAGTGTCATGTAGGACTTTCTTCTTATTCAATAGGTTTATTGATTTATAGCATAGTATAACAGGAGGTAGACATTTGGGTTACAAAGGAAATAAGCGATCTAGCCAAGAGGCCAACATTTACACAGTAAATATATCCGAAACATATTTGGTAATCCAATCACAATTTAACCTATTAACAGTAGCTGTCTCAAACTGACCAATATTAACTGACGTTAAATGTCAATAGGACATGGATAAGCCGATAACTGTACAGGCTGCTGTAGAGAGGGTCATATTACTAAATCCAGGTATCCACATATTCGCCATATCTTTGAGCAGTTCACGAACGTGTCTAAATGCCTTTTTAAATAGAGGTGTGAAAAAAAATTAAGAGAAGACTAGGGAGTGTCTGAGGGGAAAGGGGGGTAAGTTCCTGGGGGTTCACTGGGTAGCAGTGTAAAAGGGATGATTTTTTTCTTAAGGGGCCAAGAGGAGTCAGTTGAAACAAGAGTTTAGTGTCAAAGTGATTAGGGAGATACAGTAGTGGTCCACCTATGGCTGTCAAACATTTGTTCATTTTGTAACTGTCCTGCACTATTGCCTCCAATTTTGGCGTAGCTCAAGGCTTGCATCACTTTATTCTTGGTTTCTATCAGAGTAAGTGAGGAGGATTTCCACGCTTTTGCTGTAGTTTGTTTGGCTGCTGTAAAAACTTGAAATGGACTGTTGAGATTTTCCAGTCGTTGCTGCAATAAAGCTATTAGCAGGTCAGGGTCGAGTGGTGTCCAGAGCAGTGTTGATAGAATAGAAAAAAAAAAACATTCGAACAATGGGACATGACAACTAAAACATGGTGCCCAAATTCCTGCACTTGTGAAGCATGACAGGTAGGAAGGGAAATGTTTGGATATCCTGGCAGGGACCAAATGCCAGTCAAAACTTTGTGGTTTGCCTCCAGGGAGACAGTGTTTTGGGTTGAAGATTTGATATTTGACCATATTGTAGTCCAGTCCTCTGGTGTCAGTGTGTCTCCAAGGTCAGATTCCCATTTATGTAACCTGGGGGATTGCAACCAGGTTTTCCAAAGATTTGTTGATACAGGGTAGAGATGATCCCTAGAGCATGAGGATCCTATTTACAGAAGCGATCAAAAGGCAACGGCGTATTTAGGACTTGGCCTTGTCTGCAGTTTGTAACATAAAAATTCTCTAAGCTGCAAATGGTGGAATATTTCCCAAATTGGCAGGTCGTGAGCTTCTTGGATAACTGGAAAAGTTTTTTTTTTTTAAATGTGTTTTTGGTAGTCCAAATGACAAAACCTTATCAAGTTCACAGACACCCAGGGTTGAAATGAGGAAGGAGAAGTGAAAGCTGGATAAAAAGATGGGTTTTTAAGGTAGGAAAGTAAGAAGATGTGAAGAGGGGACCGGCTGAGGTGTTTAGTCTATCCTGTATTACTAGAGAAAGTTTCCTTATAGGGAGGCTTTCTTCTGTTGAGTGACACATATGTGTTATGTTTTTGTGCTATAAATTCATTCGATCTTGTGCCCTCAGCATGGAGACTAAGCTGTCGCTCACCATCTCTAATCTCAGTGTAACAGTCAGTTCAGATCCCAATTTTGTGATCTCTGACAATCACAATGATTATTAGTGCTATAACGTGCCTCTGAACAATTTTTTTGTTTTGTGAAGAGAAAAAGATGCATCCAAATGTTTATAAAGGCAGAAGTTTTTTTTTATTTTTAATTTTTTTTACCTTACTGCATTCTCTTTTAGTAAGGTAAAAAAAAGCCTACATGCAGCGCTTGATCTCTCTCTCTCTCGCGCTCTCGCTCCCGCTCCCAGGTTACAAACAAGATGGGATCTGTAGGTTTGTTCTTAAAGTGGTTGTACACGGGTAAACCTATATTGAGGCTTATCTATAGGTGCTTGAAATATCTCCTAAATCTCCACGGTTTAGGAGATTTTTATGAAAAAGCCAAGCGCCGATGACTATGGCGCATGCACACTTCAGAAAGGACACATCGTGCCGTTTCTAATAGGGGTCATGCCGTGACTGGCAGCTCCCATGGGAGTGACATCACGCGACTCCGGCCATTCGCAGAGCCAGATTTTCGGGCCCCGGAAGGAAGAAGGGCGAAGATGGACGCTACCTGCTAGTGGGGACAACGGAGACATTGCAGGCTTCGGTTTCAGATAAGTGACACATAATGGGCTACTATGCGATGCATAGTAGCCCATTATGCTGTACTTTTGCGGGAAAATAAAGAGGAAGTAAAACCCACTAGGGTTTACTTCCTCTTTAAGTTGAATCTGTTCGTAAGTTGGAACAGATTCATTTTTTTTTTTTTTTTTTTAAGTGTAGCTCCAGCCAAAAAATATATATTTTTAAGCTTTTTAGATGGCATAGGGAAGGGTTATCACCCCTGTAACATTTGTTTTGCTGTCTGTGCCCCTGTTCAGAAGATTTCACCTCACTTTCTGTCCCAATGACAATTGGATTTTGAAAATTTTGGGTTGTTGTGGAAACAAGCCTTGGTGATAAAGCATCAGTGGAGACACCTTTTTCCCATAATAACTTACAGGAGTGAATTTCCCTTCCTAGGGGTAGATTTCCTCTCACTTCCTGTTTCTCGTTGTTTGTTTGTAAGTCGGATGTTTATAACTAGTGGACCGCCTGTATTGGTATTTAGCTTTTTTTGGGGGTTTGTTTTACACTGACTTGAGATTATTAATGTGACTAAAGGTAAATTTACGGTAAATGTGTTTTTTTTTTTTTTTTTTTTTTTGTTTTAATTCAAAGCAGGTCTTACCTGCTTTGTGCGATGGATTTGCACAGAACATCCCCGATCGTCCTCCTTCTGGGGTTCACCACTGGTGCTCTTGGCCTCTGCCCCCTTCTAAATACACGTATATAGTCGGTGTCCTGTCCATGTTGCAAGTGTGAATGTGGCCTTGGGTAGGGGAAAACGTTTTAATATTTGGAGTTGCTGTGAATGTTAAAATTTAAAATCACATTGTTTCTTGGCCCTACTATAGAAAATAAATTGATTTATCACAGGGGTGTCAAACTCAATTTCATCGTGGGCCTTATCAGCATTATGATTGTTCTCAAAAGGGCCGGCAGTATCTGTAAGATTAGATGTCCAGTGCGTCCCCTCCCCTTACATTAGATGTCAAGAGCCACCCCACCATCAGAAGTTGAGTCCCCCACTCTCCCTTACATCACAGTGCACCCCGCTTTCCTTATGCTGCTGCTGGGAAGAAGCTGGATGCATTGCTTGAAAGCAGAAAGTGGGGGTCTGGGGGAGGACCAGAGGAGGGCTGGAGCTCTCCTGCAGCAGCAGGAGAGGTGCGAGGGCCACATAAAGTGGCCTGGAGGGCCGGATTCGGCCCGCGGGCCTTGTGTTTGATACCTGTGATTTATCAGTAGCAAATCGGCCGGTTTTCTAGTGTATGAAGTATAGATGGGCAATTGGGTTAGTGCCACCTAGTGGTTGGTGTGTTCTGCATACAGCTTTAGGCTCCTGCCCCTTCTACCAGTTGTGTATTTCAGTATGAATGTGTATGAACTGTCATTATTAGGATAGCACAGAGCAAACCTCCATGTACTAAACAGCTGAAATTCACATGGCTGTAAGCGGAGAGCTTCTCGGTGTGCAGATTTATTGACTTAATGTAGGGGCATAGCAGGTTAAGTGAAAATGTTAGTCTGAGTGTAAATGGATGTGAGACTGAGGCCTTCTGTTACTGAATTAGACATTTCTCAGCCTTTCTTGTATGAATCACTGCTAGAAGCACATTATACAATCTTATGGTCTAGAAAGCCACATGACTAATCATGAGCCTTCATTGATTTTATCTTGGGTCACATGTTGGATAAAACAAGGCTGGTTATAGTTCTCTAATCCCTGAAGCCAAGGATACAGCAGAAGTACAATATGATGAATTGGTCAGTATGCCTTCTCTTCTGTAAAATGAGCTACTAGACTGCGGGTCCCATTGTCTGCACCCCCCAATCCTGTTCCAAATCAAAATCCGTTATAAGAACCAATTAAAATATGATACTTTTTTTGTCCCTCAGTATTAGAATGAAGAGGGCAAACCTGCACAAAAAATGTCCAGACGTGGGATCGGTCATACATCACCTGATATTTCTAGCAGTGTGACAAAGTGAGTATTGGATTAAGCAGATTAGGCATTAGTGGTTCTAAAGCCTAGACTTTTTTTTTTTTTTTTTTTTTTTTTAACTGCATTCCCTACATTGAGGCAGAGTTCACACATATGCGATGCAGGAACCAGTGCAATTCCTGTGCGGGTTCCCACATCGCTTGTCTCTCGCAGGCAGTTCACACTGCACTCCGCTAACTGTTGTGGGTGTCAATACAAAGTTAATGACACCCCCAGATCGGTTCACAGTGTGAAGTGTGAAATGGTGCAGGAATCGGATCGCACCCATGCGATCCAGATCAAGTGCAGACCAAAAAAAGGGTCCAGCACCATTTTGGTCCGAATGCGATGCAAATTCAACTATACAATCTGTATGGCTGAATTCGCACAGACATCGCATGTCATCTGCACAGCAATGCAGTGCGAATCACATGTAATGTCTGACATTACAATAGTATGAACATTTTCAGGAGGTTTACTCCTCTAGAACAGATGCTTCTGACTCCTCCATATCCTCATTCCTTGATTCCCTATCCATTCCCGTCTTGTCTGACGAGGCAAGGGAGGGTCTAGAGGCAGATATTACACTTGAGGAGATTCAGGTGGCCATGGGGCATCTCCAGGGAGGGAAGACCACTGGGGCGGATGGGTTACCATCTGAATTTTATTCCAATTTCTCTGAGCTCCTAGCTCCCAAATTAACCTCGCTACTCTCTAAATTCCCGACATTGGCGATTCTGCCTGAATCTATGAACGAGGCGATTATTGTACTGGTTCCTAAACCCGGTAAGGTTCCACTTGACTGTGCATCCTACAGGCCCATATCTTTAATTAATGTGGACACCAAGATCTTTGCTAAGGTCTTGGCTATCCGATGTTATCTCATGTTATTGAAGATCTGATTGGCATTGATCAGACGGGTTTTATGCCGGGTAAGGGAACTGACATCAATATTCGACGCCTGTTCCTCAGTCTCACTGTCTCACATGACAATCCGGGATCCAGAGTTATTGCCTCTCTTGACGCCGAAAAGGCGTTTGATTCGGTTGAATGGAACTATTTGTGGGAAACCTTGCGTAGATTCGGATTTGGTCCTAAATTTATCCATGGTATACAATTACTATACCGTACCCCCAGAGCTCGCGTACGCACTAATAACTGGGTCTCGGACCCCTTCAATTTATATCGTGGTACGAGGCAGGGATGTCCGCTTTCCCCCAGCCTGTTTGCCCTGGCACTGGAGCCCCTGGCTATTGCTATTAGGGGTGCTCCGGATGTCCGGGGCTTGCGGAAGGGTATGCTGGAAGAGCGCCTCTCCCTCTATGCTGACGACGTACTTTTATATTTGAATGACGACGGGCCCTCGCTGCAAGCTGCTCTGCGTATATTTGATAATTTTGGTGGACTATCGGGGGTTAAAATAAATTGGACCAAATCTATCATATTCCCTTTAGATGCAGGCGTTACCTCTGGACCCCAGTCCTCCCCGCTGCAATTGGTAAAGGAATTTAAATATCTAGGGATAGTGATCACAAGAAACCCCTCTGAATTAATTGCCAAAAATCTAACCCCTGTCATACATACACTACGTACAAAATGCTCTGCATGGGGGAACTTACCACTTAATCTTCTTGGACGCATCAATCTCCTTAAAATGATGATACTGCCTAAGTTTAACTACCTGTTCAGGAACTGTCCGGTTTGGGTTCCTATTGCATTCTTTAAGGAGAGTGATCGTCTAGTGAATTAGTTTATCTGGGCCGGGGGAACCCCTAGGCTAGCTCGTTCAACATTGTGGTTACCCGCGGATTTGGGGGGGTTAGCTCTTCCCAATTTTCAAACCTATTTCTGGGCAGCCATGTTAGTAACAGTTCATTGGTGGTATCCGTGCTCGAGATCTAATGCCGCGGTCTGTCTTGAAGCAAATAGTTTGGGCTCCCTGACTGACCTTCGGAACTACCCTTATAGAGGGCCGGGGGCTTACCGCGAGGTACCCGGGCCTACTCGGGCAACCTGGAAGGTATGGGTGGCTGCTAGACGGAGGTTCCGTAAACCGGGGCAGTTATCCTCGGCTCATCCATTGTGGGCAAACCCAGCACTACACCATTTCCATACAATTCCAGATCCTCAAGTCTGGGCTAGATACAGTATTGTAACACTGGAGCATATAATGCCTAGAGGGGAGCTGCTCTCTTTTCCGGAGTTGATGGCTAAATTTGGGCTCCCACAGTGGATGAGATTTCGGTATCTCCAGCTTAGACACGCGGCTAGGGCTCAGTTCCCACAACCCCCAATCCTACAAGCCGACCCCATTGAACAACTTTTGTTCCCTGGCGATCTATTGAAACCTCTATCCTCTCTTTATGCTGCGCTATTGGGTAAGGACTCCCCCAAAATAGTAAAGCTGTGGGAAAGTTGGCAGGCGGACATACCTTCGCTGGACAAGGAGGGATGGGACGATTGTCTAGATTATGGCCCTAAATTGGTGATAGCATCTAGGGACAAACTGATCCAGGTCAAATTTATACATAGGGTTTATTACACCCCGCAGAGACTCCATCGCATATTCCCTGAAAGAGATCCCATATGTCCTAAATGCAAGATGCAAATTGGTACCTTTTTTCATATGTTCTGGGAGTGCCCCATCATAGTAACATTTTGGTCTGCGATTTTTGGAGAAATTAATTCCAGATTGCAAATATCTCTTCTGGTTTTGCCTGCGCTAGCCCTATTGGGGGTGTTTGATGATGAACAAAGGCCTTATCTCAAACTCCTAATTTCTTATCTTCTTTTTTATGCAAAAAAGGAAATCCTTATGAAGTGGATTGATTCAGCCCCTCCGTCTGTTACGGCCTGGGAGGCACAGACTGAAGCAGCCATCCCCATGTACAGAATGACTTATATAAACCGTGGGTGTCCATGGAAATTTGAAAAAGTTTGGGCTCCGTGGATGGCCTCTTAGGGATACACACTCTATCCTGTTTTCTAATGTATGGTGGGTGGGGGTGGAGTTAGTGGACGGAAAGTCAGAAGTAATTGGTTACTGGTATTGGAATTTCTTTTTACAATGCTATCTTGTTATATATACTGAATTGAACATATTGTGTTAAAGCATATGTATCTACTATGTGGAGCTGTGTATTGTGTCCATTGGTATTCTGTATTTTTGCCTTCTTTGACAATAAAGCACCTTTGTTTGTTAAAAAAAAAAAAAAAAAAAAAATAGTATGAACACAGCCTTGAGTTAAAAAATGTTTTAGGTAGTAGTATCGCGCCCCCTCACCCCAACCCCCCCCCCACATACTACTTACTTGGGTCCTCACTCCATCCAGCTCTTAGCTCTTCTGTAGCGTTCTCTTCTCTCATTTTCTGGTTTCATAGATTTTGCTAAGCCAGTGGGAGCCATTGGCCCTCACTGCTGTCAGTCAAATCCTGTTATGCGGGGGAGGAGGAGAGCCTCTCCGTCTGGGTCTATGGATGCAGCGCACGCAGCATACTATTGAGCCTGCATGAATACCCCCATGGCAAGCGGCTTCCTTTGGATGCATTCACAAAAAGAGGAGGAGCCGAGAGAGCTGGCGGGGGACCCGAGAAGAGGCGGATCGAGGCCGCTCTGTACAATTCTTTTACACCGAGCAGTTTAGTGTGTGTGTGTGTGTGTGTGTGTGTGTGTTAATTAAAAAAAAATTGATGTGTTCTAAATTTTCAATGCGTGTTTTTTTTTTTTTTTTTTTTTTTTTTTTTTCTTTTTGAAACACCACTTCATTCATATTGGGATCCACCCAGATAACTGATTGACAGCTACCTTTCAACACATTGCAGAGAGCCTGAGCCAGCCACTCCCACCCCTTTCCAGCCCTGTGCTGGAGGGGCAGAGCAGAGACTGATGGTCACTGCTCTCCGCTCAGAGCGGACTGAGAGGTGATCAGTAGTCAGTCGCTCAGTTCTTGGGCTTTGAGCTGGTGGTGGAGGACAGCTGCAGGATCACGATACTGCACCCATAGAGAGGTGTGTGTTTTTGTATTCCTACACTACTTCTTTTAAAGTTTCTCAATTTCTTTATATTACAAAAACACATCCACCACTTAATGACTGTGTAATCTATTTTTTAATTGTTTACCATGTTTTTCTGCCTCCTTGTAATGTTCTCCATGAGCTCCGGAACCTCTTCTTTTCCACCTTCACTTCCATTTCTTTGGGATGAGCAGTGCCCATTAGTAGCAGTCTTGTGCATGACTATCCCTACAAACCACTTAGTCACTAGTCTATCTCAATAGTGAGCAAGAGAGGGTGACTACATTCCTACAAACAGTGTGATCATGGAGAACTACCGTAGTCATCCCCTAATAGAAAGTCACAACCGCAAAAATAAAAACTGAAGCAGATAGAAGCAAGGCAAGCTAATGTGTACCATCTTAAAGGGAATATGTTGTTTTTAAAGTGGCTGTAAACCCTTACCTATACCCTAGTGAAGTGTCTGGCCTCAGGTAATGCACAGAGATGAAATAAATGCCCCTATATAAGTTGTACCTGTTTATCTGCAGTCTTCTTTTCTACAGCACTTCAAAGTCCATCATTTCTTAACCACTTCCCATCCCAGCCATCGTCAAATGACGTCCACAGGATGGATCTCCCATCCTGGACGGGCATCATATGACGACCTCGGCCTCCCACCACGTCACTCGGGAGCCGATGCATGTGCCCGGCGGCTGCAATGTCCGGTGGGCACCCGTGATTGCCCGATAACCTAGCAAGACCTGTCAGGTGAGAGGAGGCCGATGGTGTGTTCCCAGTACAGAGGAACACCGATTGGTCTCCTCCCCTTGTGAGCCCCCACCCCCTACAGTTAGAATTACTCCCTAGGTAACACGTTTAACCCCTTGATCACCCCCTAGTGTTAACCCCTTCCCTGCCAGTGACATTTATACAGTAATCAGTTCATTTTTATAGCACTGATCGCTGTATAAATGTGAATGGTCCCAAAAGGGTCCGATATGTCTGCCGCAATGTCGGTCACGATGAAAATTGCAGATTGCCACCATTACTAGTAAAAAATAAAATTAAAAATGCCATAAATCTAACCCCTATTTTGTAGACGCTATAACGTTTGCACAATAGTTTGCGATATTTTTTGAAAAAAAAAAAAAAATTGTAGAATACAGATCGGCCTAAACTGAGGACGTGTTTTTTTTTTTTTTTTTAAATTGGGATATTATAGCAAAAAGTAAAAAAAATATATATATATATATATATATATATATATATATATATATATATATATATATATATATATATATATATATATATATATATATATATATATATATATATATATATATATATATATATATATATATAATTATAATAAATTTTTTTTTTTTTTTTTTTTCCCTTCTTCTTTTCTTCTTTCTAATTTCTTCTTTCTTTCTTCTTTTTTTTTTCGGTGTGTATGTGATTCCTTTAAAGTGGAACCCTGGTCCATTATACTGAATACCATTTGATGGAAATATTGTGAAATGCAGTTGGGTATACCTGACTGAAAACACTTTATCATTGTTCTTCCTGCTTCGTAGTCCTGCACTTTTACTATGCAAGTTTGAGTTGGAGCCTGAGAACCCTTACCCCCTTCGTAACTAGGCCATTTGCTGCGATACGGCACTGTTATTTTAACTGACAATTGTGCAGTCATGTAACACTGTACCCAAGTAAAATTTTTTGTAATCCCCCCCCCCACAAATGGCGTGTTTTTTGATCGCCTCTGTGATTTTTTTTTTTTACGCTGTAAACAAAAAAAAGACCAACCATTTTGGGGGAAAAAAAAAAATTCCTTCCTGCTATAAAACATATCAAATAATAATGAAAAAAATCAAATTTCTTAAGTTTAGGGAAAAACGTACTCTGCTACATATTTTTGGAAAAAAAAAAAAAAAAAAAAAAGACACAATAAGCGTGTATTTGTTTTGCGCAAAAGTTAGTGTCCACAACCTAGTGTGTATGTATGTGTGTGTGTGTATGTATGTGTTAGACCGCTGGGCAAATACAGTGTGACATAAAATATTGCAGCAATTGACACTTTATTCCCTAGGGTCTCTGTTACAATATATAGAATGTTTGGGGGTTCCAAGTAATTTTCTAGCAAAAAATATTGATTTTTTTAATTTAAACAAGTGTCAGAAAAAGATTTAGACTTTAAGTGGTTAAACTTCCTGCATTTACAGGTTTGCAGACTGCCTGGATTTTTTTTTCACACAAGTTTAAGAAGATCTAAGAAGGAAGAGTTAGTTACAATGTTTCATGTTAAAAACTTGGCAGACTGCCTGGATGTTTTCTTTTGACAGCTGAGTGAGCAGATAAGTCTCTCCACTTGTTATATTAAAGAATTGGCAAACTCTGCAATAGAGATCGTCAGGGGGGTCGAATCAAGATCACAATTTTTGAACGATTAATTGTGTAGTGTGTGTGTATGTATGTATATATGTATGTGTATATATATATATATATATATATATATATATATATATATATATATATATATATATATATATATATATATTCTATATATATATTCTAGTGTGTATGTATATATATTCCTATTTAAAAAAAACAAACTATCAAGCGCTTATGAGGTAGGTGGATAACCCTATAATGCCTTAATAGACTAAAAATGTGACCAATTAGGTCTAAAGCAGCTACCAAACACACCCACCAATGGCAAGCATTGATAAACTAAAATAAAACATACATTAAGGCAGCGCTAAAAAACGCACAATAAAGTTTTTTCCAGTGTGCAATAATAAAAGTTGTGCAAACCAAGTCCAAATAAGCTGCAGTCATGTGCTGTATACTAGCACCATAGTGAATATGGAAAGTCCAAACTGTGTTGAATAACCCCACTGGGATGGAAAGCTGTCACCAACACCTCCACAAGTCAAAGAAAGGCAGAGGGGTAAGAAAATCCTCCTCTGAATCACTCTTGCCAGAAAACACTGGATTATGGACACCAGATTTTTGATTGGACAATCTCTCCCCAGATCCCGTTGCAGCCGGCAGGGTGGATCAGATGCTAGTAAGCTCATTCAAAAACAAAAGCACTCCGTAGCGTAATCACATTTAGAACTGTTTATGTTCACCCCCCCAAACCCCCCCCCCCCTTTTAGGAATTGCACTTAAAATCCATAAAATTCAAGCAATAAAAGTTTATCATTAATCATGTCTGTATACCAGTGGGAATCCCGCGACTGTCTCCTACCGTGCTCTGCTTTCTAGGGATACCGGTGTCCCCGAATGACGTGCCGACGTTGATGTATTGGCCCAGCTGACGCGTTTTGTAATCCTGACATCTGAGGAGGTGGCCGACGACATACCAACTTATATAACGGCTGATTAGGGTGCTTTAATCATTCACAGCCTAAATCTTCCATCCACTGACTTGGATATCTTGCAGACAAACCAAGCTTAGCATCTCCACATACATTGGATCACTTGACCGGTTAACCCCCTACCTCCCGCACGGACCTCAGTCCATATCAGGAAAACAGGAAGAAAGACCACACAAACAAGCTCATGCATATGATCTTATTATCAATACAGCACAGCGCATTAAACACATCTCAAAATGCTATTATCGTGATATGACATGATTACATACAGTGGGGAAAAAAGTACCGTATTTATTGGCATATAACACGCACAGGCGTATAACACGCACATTCATTTTAAGAGGGAAGTTTCAGGAAAAAACCTTAAATTTTAAATAAAGAACTTTGAAGCAAAATAAGGTTCAGTGCCGATCTGCAGCCTCACCATTGCCATCAATGCAGCCTGATCAATGCCCACCTGCAGCCTCACAAGTGCCATCAATGCAGCCTTATTAGTCCACATCAATGAAGCCTCACCTTTGCCATCAATGCAGCAGCCTCACCATTGCCATCAATGCAGCAGCCTCGTCGCCATTGCCATCTATTGACTTCCTATTACAGAGGCCGCCAAGTAAACAGGAGATTCTCACTGTAATCTGACGGCAGCTGAAATTGAAGTATTGGCGTATAACACGCACACGCTATTTGCACCCGATTTTCATGGTGAAAAAGTGAGTGTTATACGCCAGTAAATACAGTATTTAGTCAGCCACCAATTGTGCAAAGTCTCCCACTTAAAAAGATGAGAGAGGCCTGTAATTGCCATCATAGGTATACCTCAACTATGAGAGACAAAATGTGGAAACAAATCCAGACAATCACATTGTCTGATTTTTGAAAGAATTTATTTGCAAATTATGGTGGAAAATAAGTATTTGGTCAATATCAAAAGTTCATCTCAATACTTTGTTGTATAGCCTTTGCTGGCAATGACAGAGGTCAAACGTTTTCTGTAAGTCTTCACAAGGTTGTCACACACTGTTGCTGGTATGTTGGCCCATTCCTCCATGCAGATCTCTTCTAGAGCAGTGATGTTTTGGGGCTGTCGCTGGGCAACACGGACTTTCAACTCCCTTCAAAGGTTTTCTCTGGGGTTGAAATCTGGAGACTGGCTAGGCCACTCCAGGACCTTGAGATGCTTCTTACGAAGCCACTCCTTCGTTGCCCGGGCGGTGTGTTTGGGATCATTGTCATGCTGAAAGACCCAGCCATGTTTCATCTTCAATGCCCTTGCTGATGGGAGGAGGTTTGCACTCAAAATCTCACGATACATGGCCCCATTCATTCTTTCATGTACACGGATCAGTCCTCCTGTTCCCTTTGCAGAGAAACAGCCCCAAAGCATGATGTTGCCACCCCCACGCTTCACAGTAGGTATGGTGTTCTTTGGTGGCAACTCAGCATTCTCTCTCCTCCAAACACGACGAGTTGTGTTTCTAGCAAACAGTTCTACTTTGGTTTCATCTGACCATATGACATTCTCCCAATCCTCTTCTGGATCATCCAAATGCTCTCTAGCAAACTTCCATAAGGGCCCGGATATGTACTGACTTAAGCAGGGGGGGCACGTCTGGCACTGCAGAATCTGAGTCCCTGGTGGCGTAGTGTGTTACTGATGGTAGCCTTTGTTACGTTGGTCCCAGCTCTCTGCAGGTCATTCACTAGGTCCCCCCGTGTGGTTCTTGGATTTTTGCTCACCGTTCTTGTGATCATTTTGACCCCACAGGGTGAGATCTTGCGTGGAGCCCCAGATCGAGGGAGATTATCAGTGGTCTTGTATGTCTTCCATTTTCTAATTAATGCTCTCACAGTTGATTTCTTCACACCAAGCTGCTTGCCTATTGCAGATTCAGTCTTCCCAGCCTGGTGCAGGTCTACAATTTTTTGTTTCTGGTGTCCTTTGACAGCTCTTTGGTCTTCACCATAGTGGAGTTTGGAGTGTGACTGTTTGAGGTTGTGGACAGGTGTCTTTTATACTGATAACAAGTTCAAACAGGTGCCATTAATACAGGTAATGAGTGGAGGACAGAGGAGCCTCTTAAAGAAGAAGATACAGGTCTGTGAGAGCCAGAAATCTTGCTTGTTTGTAGGTGACCAAATACTTATTTTCCACCATAATTTGCAAATAAATTCTTTCAAAAATCAGATCATGTGATTGTCTGGATTTGTTTCCACATTTTGTATCTCATAGTTGAGGTATACCTATGATAATTACAGGCCTCTCATCTTTTTAAGTGGGAGAACTTGCACAATTGGTGGCTGACTAAATACTTTTTTGCCCCACTATAAATGCATAGTTCGAATTTAAACAATCAACAGCTTGACTTGCAATCAATAAAATTAATTACCTTAAATTTACTTTAAATTTGTTAGCATAATTAAACCTCATAAGCCAACACACATATTGGCGCAGAAAAATCTAACTTTATATTTGAAATCCTAATGATATATCAGTATAAAACCTAATATTGATTGAATGGCCTATATCCAATAACAAAATCAAAATAACATTTTATAACATATTTAAACACAAGATCCCATAAAAGTCTAAAATATTAAAAAATAATTAATGAAGTTGTAATCACTATGCTACCTCAATAATTACTAATGAAACAGTTAATGTCTAGCTCTATATTCATACCGCCAGGCATTCATTTGTTCATTAGATATATCCATCTTGTTTCTCTCTTGGATATCTCTCGCACTAAATTGGACCCCCTCCAGCTCGGGTGGATTCTGTCCACCCCCCCAAAATATTAAGCCAGATGGATCCTGATTATAATGGTTTTTAAAATGCAAGGACACACTATATTTGAAACCAATTTCAATGTTATGGATATATTCTGAAATGCGTTTTTTTTTTTTTTTTTTTTTTTTTTTTTTGAGTCCACTTTTATTTTTTATTGTTGATCTGATGCTTTCCAGTCTGGAGGAGAGATGTGCGGTCTTATAGACCCCATATCTCTCCATAAAGAGGACCTGTCACGCACCATTCTCTACACAAGGGATGTTTACATTCCTTGTAATAAGAATAAAAGTGATCAAAACTTTTTTTTAAGAGAAAGTGTAAAAATAAAAAAAATTAAGTAAAATAAACCATAATCAAACATTTAAAGAGTCACGTGTGCTAGCGCACAGAAGTGAACGCAGATGTAAGTCCCATCCACATATGTAAACACCGTTCAAACCACACATGTGAGGTATCATTGCGTGCATTAAAGCGAGAGCAACCATTCTAGCACTAAACCCCCTCTAACTGTAAACTGGTAACCTGTAAAAAAATTTAAAGTGTCCCCATGGAGATTTTTAAGTGCCAAAGTTTGGAGCCATTTCACAAGTGTGCGCAATTTTAAAACGTGACATGTTTGGTATCTTTTTACTTAGCGTAACATCTATCGCATTATACAAAAAAAATTGAGCTAACGTTACGGTTTTGTGTGTTTTTTTTTTTTTTTTTTTTTTTCGTGAAACTTTTTTCTCCAAAAAAAAAAAAATTTGAAAAATTGTTGCGCAAATACCGTGCGACATAAAAAGTTATGACTGCCATTTTATTCCCTAGGGTGTCAGCTAAAAAAAAATATGTTTGGGGGTTCGGAGTAATTTTTCTAGCAAAAAAATATGCTTTTTACATGTAGGAGAGGAGTGCTAGAATAGGCCCGGAAGTGGTTAAGGACTCTGTCCTTACATAAAATATGCCAATGATGTTTAAAAATATCCTCATTTTCCTTATTTTATGTGTGGAAGTTGGAAATGAAGCCCCACTCCTGTTTCGAATTTCCCTGCCATTCTTTATTTGTTAAGCAGATCTCACGCGGTTTTTCTCAAACCTTCTGTATAATTTTATCCAATTGCTGTTTTCTATAGCCTTTCTGAATAAATCTATCCTTAATAATAATCTGGGATTGTGACAGGAAGTCAGTGTCTGTAGTACAGTTTCTCCTAATGCGCATTATCTGCCCTTTTGGAGATGTTTTTCAGGCAGTGGGGATGATGCCCGCTACTTAACGGAAGATATCCTATCTGTAGGTTTAAACAGTTTGAACTCTCCATATTTACAATGGTGCTTGTATACAGCACGTGGTTGAAGCTTATTTGGACTTTTTATAGGCCGAAAACCGATACCTAAAATGACCGTTTAAAAAAATTTTTATACATTTTAAATAAAATGATGTAACACATTGCTAACAGTATTAGTAAAATTTCCATGCGGTGCACTCTAGCAGATATGATGCAGGAGATGGTCAGAGACTGGGGACATGGTACAGGAGATGGTCAGACTGCGGACATGATACAAGAGATCAATGCAGCCTCACCAGTGCCCCTCAGATGCAGCCTCGCCTGTGCCCGTCATGCAGCCTGCCAGTTCCCGAATCAGAGCGGCGATCTCCGTGTGTCACGGAGCTGCATTTGAATTGCCCAGGTCACAGTAACTATGTCCCACCACTGGATCAGTGTGCTGTCTGTCACAGAAGGCGGGACATATATAGTGTCACTGGTCCCCAAAAATGTCTGCTGCAATATTGCAGTCCTGCTATAGGTTGCTGACCGCTGCCTTTACTAGTAAAAAGAAAAATATTCCATAGTTTGTAGATGCTATAACTTTTGTGCAAACCAGTCATCATATGCTTATTGGGATTATTTTTTGTAAAAAAAAAAAGTGAAAAATCAAATCGCTTCATAAATTTAGGTCAATATGTATTCTGCTACATATTTTCTGTAAAAAAAAAAAAAAGTAGCAGAATACATATTGACCTAAATTAATGAAGTGATTTGGTTTTTTACTTTTTTTTTTTTTTGTCAGCCTTTTTTTGTTTATAGCCCCAAAACGAAAAAGCACAGATTTTTAAAATTAAATATATATTTAATTTTAAAAATCTGTGCTTTTTCGTTTTGGGGCTATAAACAAAAAAGGCTGACAAAAAAAAAAAGTGAAAAATCAAATCACTTCATGACATCACAATTGACAAAGTGCAGAGTTTGGGGCTGCGCAGGACCTCTTGGTCAGCACTGGCCGAATTTCAACGAATTTATGGCCAGCTGTAGTGTGTGTGCTGTAAATTATGTCCATCATTGCGCTCGTTTGTTCTTGCTGGAGGCTGCCATTTTGTTGAAGCACGGAGCAATCATTTTTTGGAAGTCCCCCTACCCCCCTCTCCTCCCCATGGTCTCAAAAACTGTCACCTTCTGTAATTTAAAGTGTGTGCAATCCCAGCCTTGATTGTATGTCTTGGCCCAGTTAGAGAGGAATGATGACAGAAGCGTTCCAGTGCTGAAGTTCATAGCACAGTGCTGAACTATCCTTGTAAGATTACATGTTGTGTCTCCCTGGCATCAGTTTGTTCTGTCACTTCTGCCTTTTCTCTCCCACCTTAAAGTGGAGTTTCCCCCCCCCCCCCCCAAAAAAAAAAATTAAGTCAGCTGACTAGGCCTCATGCACACTGGACGTTAAAATAATGTTATAAAAACGTCAGTAGCTTTGCAATGGGTTTTTCAACTTTTTTCAATGTTTTTGCAATAGCATTTTTTAGCGGTTTTTAGCGTTTTTCCGCGTTGGTGTTTTAGTGTTTTCTTTTTTTTTCAATGGATCAAAAACGTTAAATGGTGAGTAAGCGTTTTTACAGCTGAAGAACGTCTCTCAGAACCCACTCGTTTTGGGGTTTTTTTTACTGTCCAAAACTGCTAACAGCCGATGTGTGCATGGACACGTTGGATAACATGATGGAGCGTTTAATGATTATAGAAAAAACCATCTACAGCCAAAAACAGCTGCTGTAAAAACATCAAAAAACGTCCAGTGTGCATGAGGCCTTACCATTAGGGCACTTACCTGTCCAGGCATCCAGCGGTGTCCTCACCTGAGCCGATTCTTAAATCCACACTCGGGTGCTGGCACCGTCATCTCAGCTAAGGGAAGCAGGCAGTGAACCCTTGTGGCTTCACAGCCAGTTTCCTATTGTACATGTGCGAATCACGCTGCACTCTGTTAATGGGCCTGCTGCGGCGGGTGGGGGTGAGGAGGGGGCCGGACTTCCGGCTCACTTTGCGGCTTCGCACTGAGCTGGAAGTGGGAGCGGGTACATCCCATTGGGAAATGAATTTTAAAAGAGCGAACAAGGGTCCTGGATGGCTTAACTCCAGTGTAAAAATGCATAAAAAACAAAGGAGAATGTCTTCAAAAAATACAAGGCTGAGGGATCATCCTCAGCATTCAGTCTTTACAAAGAATGCATCATGAAATGTAAGGGTGCAATTAGGGAGGCTAAGATAGAACACGAAAGACACATAGCGGAGGAGAGCAAAAAATACCCAGAAAATGTATGTAAACAGTAAAAAGGACAGACCATGTT
Source organism: Aquarana catesbeiana (assembly GCF_042186555.1). Taxonomy (NCBI): domain Eukaryota; kingdom Metazoa; phylum Chordata; class Amphibia; order Anura; family Ranidae; genus Aquarana; species Aquarana catesbeiana. Next base: position 89,818,447 of record NC_133326.1, on the reverse strand, counting down.
GGGCCCCATAAAGAATGAGGTAGGAAATCTTGTTACAAAGGATGGGGAGATGGCGAAGGTATTGAATTTATTCTTCTCCTCAGTTTTCACAAGGGAATCGGGGGGGCTTCAGTAACCAAAACTGCGGTGTTTATCCTCATGACACATCACAGGAAGCACCCTCATGACTAACAGAGGACAGAATTAGAACTAGACTTGGGAAACTTAACATTGATAAGTCACCGGGACCAGATGGCTTGCAAACGAGGGTCCTTAAGGGACTCAGTCAAGTAATTGCCAGACCATTGTTCCTAATTTTTTTTTCAATAGTATGTACGCTCTTGGAGGGGATGATGAGGGACTGTTTACAATATTTTAGAAATTAAAATGGTCTCATTAGCAGTAATCATCGTGGATTCATGAAGAATCGTTCTTGCCAAACCAATCTATTAACCTTCTATGAGGAGGTGAGCTGCCATCTAGCTAAAGGAAGGGCTGTAGATGTGGTGTATCTGGATTTTGCAAAAGCATTTGACACGGTTCCCCATAAACATTTACTGTACAAAGTACGGTCCTTTGACATGAACCATAGGGTGAGTACATGGATTGAAAACTGGCTACTAGGGCGAGTTCGGAGGGTGTTGATAAATTGGGAGTACTCGGAATGGTCGGGGTGGAAATTGGGGTCCCCCAGGGTTCTGTGCTGGGACCAATTCTATTTAATTTGTTCATAAATGACCTGGAGGATGGGATAAACAGTTCAATCTCTGTATTTGCAGACGATACTAAGCTAAGCAGGGCAATAACTTCTCCACAGGATGTGGAAACCTTGCAAGAAGATCTGAACAAATTAATGAGGTGGACAACTACATGGCAAATGAGGTTTAATGTGGAAAAATAATGCATTTGGGTGGCAAAAAATATGAATGCAATCTACTCACTGGGGGGAGAACCTCTTGGGGAATCTAGGATGGAAAAGGACCTGGGGGTCCTAGTAGATGATAGGCTCAGCAATGGCATGCAATTCCAAGCTGCTGCTAACAAAGCAAACAGAATATTGGCATGCATTAAAAAGGGATTAACTCCAGAGACAAAGCGATAATTCTCCCACTCAACAAGACTCTGGTCCGGCCTCACCTGGAGTATGCTGTCCAGTTATGGGTACCAGTCCTCAGGAGGGATGTACTGGAAATGGAGCGAATACAAAGATTGGTAATAAAGGGACTGGAGGATATTGGTTATGAGGAAAGGTTGCGAGCACTGAACTTATTCTCTCTGGAGAAGAGATGCTTGAGAGGGGATATGATTCCAATTTACGAATACCATACTGGCGACCCCACAATAGGGATAAAACTTTTCTGTGGAAGGGAGTTTAATAAGACACGTGGCCACTCATTAAGATTAGAAGAAAAGCGGTTTATCCTTAGACTGCATAGGGGGTTCTTGATAGTTAAAAAAAAAATTATTAGATAAGTACCTGAAAGACCACAACATACAGGGATATAAAATGTAATACTGACATATAATCACACACATAGGTTGGACTTGATGGACTTGTGTCTTTTTTCAACCTCACCTACTATGTAATGATGTACAGCCACCCTACCCATACATGTATCGAAATTTGTCTGGTACCTGCTATAGTTTACATACAGTATACTTATACTGTACTCAGATACAGATTTGTTTCCTTAAAAAAAAAAAAAATAGAATGCTGTTATTGACTGTGGTGCTGCTTTCTCAACCAGTGGTCTAGTTATTTGGTCATGAGATGTCTGCTGAGAGACAGAATCAGAGTTCAGATTCTCTCCTGAGCAAAGATCATGTGATCAGCTGCCTAGGCTGGAGGCAACTTGGAACAACAATTTCTCCATGAAGTTAAGCCTAGCCGTATGATGAATGTAGCGTTATCCATGCTAAGGAAAAATCAACCTTTTTTCCCGAAATGTTCAGCCGTGATGCATAACATCTGCTCCTTTCATTAGCCGGAGAGAACTGGAAGGCCTAGAAATATAGCCCCCCCACCCATCATTAAATTTCATCTGCTCTGCTTTATAACAAATGTAAAATTAACATCCATCCATTTAAACCTGTTTTGTAACATTAAACTGCAAATCTTTCAATTAACTTAGAACTGCATTAATTACTGACCCCTTGTTCAACAGCTCAGTCTGATAGAATAGAACACTTGGTTGGTGAGGTCTCCACAAACTGCATGTGAGAAATAAAATAAGTCAGCTGCTCCTGCATAGAATAAACATAGGCCTCAATGGGAGATGAGCGTTTGATAGAAGCGTAATGACATTTAAAAATAAATTCACAGGAATTGCATGAAAGCCTTGGAAATAACAGTCCATATTCGTAAAATTTGAGTAGTTATGCTTTGTTTTTTTGTCTGGAATATATGATCCTGCAGGTTAATGATATCTCAAAGTATGCTGTGACTGGATTTTTATTGAATCTGCATGTCTATAAACTGCAGTCTACTTATGAATTGGAAGGAAGTACAATGCTTAGGCATTCGATACAGCTGCCTTTGTGTAGCTTACTGATATTCTTTAGGAGTTAACTCAATTTTATTGAGTTAAGAGAAGTATAGGATTTTTTTATTTGCTGGATGCAGTATCTCTCTAATGCTGCATCTATCCCCCCTGCTGGCTCTAACACTGAGAATCGAGCGATCAAACCCCATGAATCGCTCAGTTCCGTGATCAGAGAGCTGGGTGCTGGCCCAGGCAAATGGGGGTGGATCCTGACATATGGTAGCGATCTTTTCCGAGCATGGACCCAGCTCTGTGACACCAGCTGTTAGTGGGTTTCATCCTGCTGTCTGCTGAAAATAATTCACAGGAGTGCATAACGAACTGCACTCCTGTGATCCAAAGGAGAAGTCAGCCAAATGAGGGAAAGGGAATATTATTGGTTTTATATTCCTTTTATTTAAAACTTTTTTTAACCTGGCTTTCAGCTTGAGCTATTGTGCTCTATAAACACATAAAAGAATGTCAGGCTCCACCTGCAGTCTAAAACAATAGAGAAAATGAATATGCATACAATACATATTTTATGTACAGTGTAATGTGAGCAAAGAACCAATAGAACAACACGGCCGGTGTAATTAAAGCGACATTAAACCCATATTTTAGCTTTCCAATTCTTATATGTGGTGGCTGCGTTTATTTATTTATTTTTTGCTTGGTTATCCGGCCAGTAGCACACGTTCTGTCAAGGTGTCTCAACTCTGGATGGAGGAGAAACGGGCACCACCTTAGACAGCAGCATTGACAGCCTTTGAGGCTGCATTCACACCTGAGTGTTTCAGAGTCGCGCGTGTTTTGCCACCATTTTGTTCAGATCACCAATGTGAAAGGCAGAAAAACGCCTCTAATCTGCCCCAAAGAAGCTCATGTTCTTTTTTGAGCTTAGGGTGTTTTTGCTTCAGATGACAAAACACTCAGACGTGAACAGGTGCTATTGAAATGAATGAGATTGTGCTTGTTGGGTGTTTTTTCTGTCAATTTATGAGCGTTTTTATGAGCTAAAAATGCTAAGGTGTGAATGCTGCCTGAGAGGTGGGCTAATATCAAAACCTCAACTCGGCCAATCAGAGGAAGCTTATGTTAGTCATTCATAGGCAGCTTTGTATCCTGTGAATGATGAGTCCCATTCAGACTGTTTTGCTCTGGGTGTGAGATGGCAAGTCTCCCTACCAGTCCGATTGTGGCATGGTGTACTGTATGTAACTGAAGCTGTGTCTAGAAGTCCATGGCCACACCACCCTGAATGTGCCTGATCTGGTCTGATCTCAGAAGCTAAAGAAGGTTTGTCCTGGTTAGTACTTGGATGGGAGACGTTGGGGTGATTCATAGGATTTTTTTTCGTTAAACTTTATTTTTTATCATTTTAGTTTTGGGTTTGTGAACGCTGCACTTGTGTTATACCTAAGTCTTCGGCCTGCAGTGCCTAATCCCATGGTGGCCAAGAAGTTACAGCAGCAGCTATACTTTTCCTGGCTTGTAGGCAAGCAGATTTGAATAATGTACAAGAAAGCCAGCGGGACAGTTACTTTTCAGGCAACAGCATTTATACCTGAAGCCTGGTAATTTTATTGTGCCGGTAGTTGGACTTTAATGAAACCAATAAAAGCACACACCCATTCTTTTTTATTGAATATACTTTTCAAGCTGCATAAACGAATATAATTAATTGTGGGTGTTTGTAGAGAAGCAATAATTTTATGGTTTCAGCAGAAAGAAAAGTGCATTCACTTGAAAGAAATGCCTTTTTTCAAATGCCAAGCATGTTTTTTGTACAATTTCTGTACACTACAATTACCAAATAGGTTTTGGTACAGAGCGGCTGAGTTGGAAAAAGTTAGGTTTTTTGCCCATAGAGATCAATCGGGTTGCATCGAACTAATTTTGTGTTTGATCTTATTGTACTGCATATTCTTCATATAGCTTTTGGTTGGCCTGCAGTCAGTCAGGAGTATTTAAACCTTGGTACATCCAAAGTGACCTACTATCAGGAACATCTCAGTATTGTTGACCCATAAACCTCATGAATTTGCAGCACATCAGGAGAAACCGTTTTTACTCCAACGAGAACCCTTAACCTCTTGGTCTCTCGTTGGGTGGACCTTAACACCAAACGACCACATATTTGCATACCAGAATGTAAATGCAGCTGTGCTAAGAGCTTGCGCCTGGCAGTTACTGGCGGCTATCTGAAAACTCCTGATCGCTACTTGCGATCGGGGAGCTTTCCGATCATGTGACCGCAAATCACAGTGGTCACATGATCCTAAACCCCACCCTGCCTCTCGGCATCTTAAACCCCTTAAAGGGCCCAGAGGCACCGGCACCAAGGTGTAAAATATTTAAAAAAATAACAAACATGTTGTACTTACCTGCTCTGTTCAATTGTTTTGCACAGAGCTGTCCAATCCTCCTCTTCTAGGGTGCCCCGCTGGCGGTCCTGGCTCTTAGAATGTGTTAAAGGATAAGTTCACTTTTATTAACATGTTACATGTAATACCCATAATTAGAGTTTAACATGTTCAGCATCTGCATGCTCCCCCGCCTGTGACGGCAAGCTGGGGATCTTCTCCCCGCACCCGCTGTCACAATTTAAGAGTGCTGCCATGTGAATTGATGAACTAGAAGTATTGTTGGCCTTTGGTGACTGATGGCTTGTAGTTCTCAATGAACTACCAGGGCGCTAGTGAGCGCTATAAGTAGTTCATTGATCTAACTGCCATTCAGTATCGCCATGTCCCTATTGGAGGTACGGGCTTACAGGTACAAAGAGTCCGCAGGAGCCCGATATGCGGATGACGGGTGCAGTGCTTTACAGGTCCCTAAATAAAAATGCTCATTTTTTTTTTTTTTTTTTTACCTGCAAAATAAGTGTATTTAGTTTTTTTTTTTTTTTTTTTTTAAAGGTGAACTTATCCTTTTAAGTTTAAAAAAAAAAAAAAAAAAAAAAAACTTTCTGCTTTCAGAACCACTTTAACGATATTTAGCACTCCAACTATGGTAGGTTCACAAAGGAGTTCGTTTTTCAGCTTGATCCTCGATGATCTGCCTTTTGGAGGGTGGTAGAATAGCAGCTGTCAGGTTATCATTGGGTGATACAGATATTGCTAAGTGGCTTTTTTTTTTTTTTTGGCAAGCAGCAATTATGCATGGTACTACATGAGAAACATGTCGAGTATAGTTACATTTTCAACAATGCAAATTGGCAATTGGGCATGGAGCGGGGGGTGGGGGGAGATATCATTGCAGTCATATTACTGGCTCCAATTCATTGTTTTTGATTCCTGTGACCACTGACTTGCAATCCATATACAGATCCTAATCTAGATTGGAAAACGTAATATCCATGTGCTTCCTGAGTAATTGGTTTTATTAATATGTGCAATAGTTTATTCTCTGAAGTTTTGCATTACTGACATAATGAAACCTGCGCTCCTGATTTAAAAGATGCATTCTCATTAGATGACTTCAGTATCGTCCTTCGCCATGCTTGATTTTGTTTAATCTCCACTCTGCAACAATTCACGTAGCGAATGCACTGTTATCGAGATGTGCGTTTAATCAGCTCAGTATCTGATGATCAGTCAGTCTGTTCGTTATTCGTGTCCCTTACAATGCTGCATTATGTAGTTGAGGAATTTCAGGTTGTATGTGCTTTACATCAAAGCGCCTATTTCATCTCATTTGCCATAGACGGATTTCTTATGCAGACTGCTCATTACTGCGGAGTATAGGTAAGAGATGCCTGTGTAGACCGTTTTGTAGAGATTTTTTTTATTTTCTTCTCATTTTAAGTGGGTCATACTGCAGCCATAGAGACTTCAAAGCCAAATAATGGAGACTAATTGGTGGGTTTTAAAGTTTTATGTTAGAACAGTATAGATCCATGTTCAAAATAGTTTAGCTCATGTATCATTTTTATTTGGAGCCGGCCAAGAAAAATAATTTGTTTAAAACCAATATGCATATATATCAGAGTGGATATAAAGCAATGATTTTTTTTTTTTTTTTTAAATCTGATTAATTTTTTTTTTACTTCAATCGCATTTTTTATTATTGATTTTTATCTAATTTATTTCAATAAAATGCTTTTAAGTAAAAATCTATCCAAAGATAGTTTTCTATTTAAGATACTTTAATAATTTAGTTTATTCCGCATGAAATGGAGCTTAGTTATGTAGCATGAGGCTGTATACTCTGCAATATTTACATTTTTGGTAAACTCATTCAATTTATTCAAGCTGAGATGACATGCACTGCATTGATGCATTCACACAATTTCACAGTAACCATGAGATAAACCAAAGTTCAGGAATATTCCTATATCCCATTGTTTTGCAGATCTATGTACACTACAAACTGTATGCTTGAATCGGTTCTGATATCGCTGTTTTACTAACCTGACAGCTTATTATTCTAAATAGGAAACCTTCATTTTGTTTGCAAATATTAAAGATTCTAACTGCAAGCAAGAATAAATCCTTATATTTTATAGAGCACCTGTCATTTCAGATCTATCATGGCAGCTCCTGTTAGTGGACATCCACTCACCTTCTGCCACCACATCCCTCACCTTGTTGTCACTGCCGCATCACCATCTGTCCCATTAAAGGAAATGGGACTGTCGGTGCGTCAACAGCGGGTCAGAGGCGGAGCCGCTGCGGTACAGAAATGACAGTTGCTCTTTAAAATCAAATTGAGTTGATTTAAATCAAGCCTTTTTACTAGTGATTTAAATCAAATCCACCCTGATCTATATCTATGAAAGCAGCGCTCCAGGCACACTCCATGTAAAAATATCTCTTTAGCTCATGAACATCAATCCATAAACAGTCATTGAAGAATATAATTTATTTTTATCCGTTGTATGAATAATTATGCATTATCCATCTTTTTTTATATTAAAATGTCTTCATCCTTAGCTGTCAGGCCTACAGTGAGACTTCATTTTCGGGCTGTTGAAATAAAAGAATATCCGCTCACTTATCTTATTTTATAGTGTCACTAAGCCCACATTATAAAAGGCTATCAGTAAATGGTGTATTGATGCTGTTCATACTCAGTCACTGAGATTCGTTCTCTGTATTCTGCGAAAAACCTGGTTGATCCTGCTGTTCATGTCCCTAAGTCAGCTAGGGATTTTGCAGCTGTAGTGGCAACTCTGCACATGCTCAGTTTTCATTGAGTTTTGAACATGTGACCAGAAGCAGAGGACTAGAAGCTCCTCCTGCTTGTGTTTCCCTGCAGACAGACTGGGAAAGATCTGGGTTATGTGACAGCTGTATATTGATTTAGGGAAAAGATACTTAGATTTTTAAATTGTTTTTTTTTTTAATTAAAATAACTACAGCGCTTTCGTCCACATACAGAAAGAGAAGTAAATTAAACAGTGTGCTTTTAGTATCCCTTTAAGGTGTGTGTGTGTGTGTGTGTGTTTTTCGTGTCTGTAGATTGAAAATCTAGTTTTTAATTTGGTAGTATATTTTCTTTAAATATAACGGAAGGCAGTACCCTATTTTATTGAATATATTTATTATTACGGTGGAGAGGGATTAGAACCCCTTTTATGCGTTTATTGCTGTCTATACCCCCATTAACTGCATGCCGCCCAGCCGCCGCAGTTATACTGCGGCAACATGGCTCGGCTGTGTGAATCGCCATCATGGTACATTGGAACCATAGACTGCCACTAGGGGGTCGCGATCACCGCTGGGCTCCCGCGATCGCTCGGGGCACACAGAGAGCCGAGATCTTTGAGTGTAAATACAGTTTCAGGTTCTCTGAGGGGAGAACGGACAGTCTGTTCATACAGAGTATGAACAGACAATCTGTTATCTTCCCTGCACAGTCCCCTCCCCCTTCAGTTAGAACACGTACTAGGATACACTTAACCCTTTCACCCCCTTTTCACCTAGTGGTTAACCCCTTCACTGCCAGTGATATTTTTACAGTAATCAATGCAATTTTATAGCATTGATCAATGTAAAAATGCCAGTGGTCCCAAAAATGTGTCAAAATTGTCTGATGTGTCTGCCATAATGTCGCAGTCCCGATAAAAATAGCAGATCGTCACCATTACTAGTAAAAATAAATAATCATAAGCCATAAAACTATCCCCTATTTTGTAGACGCTATAAGTTTTGTGCAAACCAATCACTATATGCTTACTGTGATTTGATGATTTTTTTTTTTTTTTTTACTAAAAATATGTAGAAGAATAGGTATCGGCCTAATCTGGGGGAAAAAAAATGTTTTTTATATATTTTTGGGGATATTTATTATAGCAAAAAGTAAAAAATATTGCGTTTTTTTTTTTTCCCCAAAATTGTCGCTCTTCTTTTTTTGTTTATGGCGCAAAAAATAAAAACCACAGAGGCGGTCAAATACCACCAAAAGAAAGCTCTATTTGCGGGGAAAAAAAAGGATGTCAATTTTGTTTGGGTGCAACGTCGCACGACCGCGCATTTGTCAGTTAAAGTGACGCAGTGCCGAATCCCAAAAAGTGCTTTGGTCTGGGGCTTGAGTGGTTAAATTAGAAGAAACGCCTAAGTCTAGCTATTCATAAAAATGTTTATGAATATCTTTTCCATGAAAACTCCATCAGTTATTCTTGGTGCATCTTCTAGGTACATTTAGGCTTAATGTACACGGGATGTTTTTACAACCTCTCCTGAACGATTTAAAGCGGGGTTCCACCCAAAAATGGAACTTCCACCTTTTGGATTCCTCCCCCCTCCGGTGTCACATTTGGCACCTTTCAGGGGGGAGGAGGGAGCAGATATCTGTCTAATACAGGTATTTGCTCCCACTTCCTGGCATAGATCGCTGCGGCACTTGCGGTGACCTACGCCACTTCCGGCGCCTACCCCGTCCTCACCCGCTGTATTCTGGGAGACACACAGGTCCCAGAACACAGCAGGGACCTGAGAGGACGCGCATGCGCAGTAGGGAACCTGGAAGTGAAGCTGCACGGCTTCACTTCCTTATTCCCTTACCGAGGATGGTGGCGGCAGCAGCCGAGAGCCGAAGGATGGATCACCTTCGGCTGCCGACATCGCGGGCTCCCTGGACAGGTAAGTGTCCATATATTAAAAGTCAGCAGCTGCAGTATTTGTAGCTGCTGGCTTTTAATATTTTTTTTTTTTAGCGGACCTCCTCTTTAACTTGACAGATAGTAGCCCACGTTTAAAACGTCCGTTTTGCCACATTTACATGCCGCGTTTGCATTTAGAAGTATTTGAAAAAAAAAAGTGTATTAATTTTTTTTTTTTCCAAAAATGAAAAATGCCTGTAAATCAAACATGGCTAAACGCGAGTTAGGCTTCATGCACACGAGACGCCGGTGCAAACTCTGCTGAACACATGTTTTTAAAAGCTGAAACCGGCGTTTAGAAACGCGCGTTTTGCCACGTTTGCGTCTAGAAGCATCTTGCAACCCAAATTTGGGGCCCCGTATCTCTGGGCCACTTGGTGCTAGGAACTCCAACCTTTGATATGTTGTAGTGCCGGTTCCACTGTGTTTGCACACCAAATTTGGGGTTCCTAGCACCAAGTGGCCCCGAGATAAGGGGCCCCAAAGTCACGTCGCGAAATGTCATTCTCTGCTGCAGTTTACCATCATATTTCTGTGTTTTCTGGTCCAAAAAATAGGGTTCCTTTAAAAACACTTATAAACCTAAACGCGGTACCGGCGTTTGGCGCCTGAAACGTGGAAAACGTTTGCGTCTGAACCCATTTTTTTGCTTCTGGAAAAACGAGGTTAAACACAACTACCTAAAAACTCCAAAAAGCGAGACTGTGTACATGGACACATAGGATAACATTGAATGGGTTCAGGGGCAGTTGAAAAAAGTGTCCAACTGCCTCTGAACGCGCGTTTTAACAGCGTCTCGCGTGCATGAGGCCTTACTGCGTTTAGCTGCATTTGGCGCTTGAAATGCCTCTAAACTCAGCGTCTGAACTCATTTTTTTTTGCTTTCCAAAAAAAGGCCTCCAGGCTCAACTGCCTAAAAACGACATTAAATGAACCTGTGTACATGTACACATAAGAGAACATTGGATGAGTTCAGGGGCAGCTGAAAAAGGCATCCAACTGCCTCTGAATGTCTGTTTACCAGCAGCAGTGTACATGAGGCCTTACAGTTGTAAGAAGTGGCTTCCTATGGTGGCACACTGAGAAGTGGGGAAGTCTAGAGTGCCAGCTGGGGATCACAGAAGAGGTTCGGGGCCGCTCTCTGCAGTACCATTCCATATAGCTGATAAGTCTAACATGCTTGTTTTACAAAAATAAAATAAAATGAGCTTTACAACAGCTTTAAAGGGTTGTAGAATTGCTGCTTCTGTCTAGGTTTCCTTGTCAGGTAAGTGTCGTTTGCAGCTTTATTCTTTTAAACCTCTATTATTTATATTCCTGATTCTTTTGGCTCCATCTGTTATACCATTTTATGTGCATCACAGCTGAAAAGTAAACCAATCACACAGGAGCAATAATGTCTAGACATTGTCTTTGTGTCTCTTATGCCAGAATACAAATAATGCTTCGGCATCGGTGCAGAAAGGAACACGGGTTTGCTTATTGAATGTGGCTGACCCTTGTTCATACAAAATAAAATTCCTCTTTTTAAAACATTAATGTATTATTATGCTTAAAAAAGAAATGATTTAGATGTCAGAGTTCGAAACCCTTCCCACCCTGATCTAAAATGCTTACGTTTTGGCTGGAGGTTTACTTTTTCAATGGTTCCCAAATGTTTTTTCACCTGCCATATCATTTCGTCCCAGGTACATCCATAGCACACCTATACGTGCACACATACAAACACCTCTTTCTTATTGAGTCCGGTGCAAATTCAGAACACAGACTACCAATCTTATCAGGGGTCACATCTAAAATTTTAGTAAAGTCATTTCTCATTTGCACTCTTAAGCACTCCCCTTTTACTCATGCACCCATGTTTTTGTTTAATTTCAAAATTGTAATTGCATTAATCTAGTAGACAAGCTGACTTTGTTCCTGGGTGGATAAAAATTGATGATTTTTTTTTTTTTTTTATCAAATTTAATAACATGCTTTTGGAGTAAAAATCTATCTAAAGATTAGTTTTTTTTTTTTCTTTTCTATTTAAGATTAATTAATTAAATAAAAGAATGAGTTCTCCAACTATGTGTAATTAACCTATAATCGCTTCTGATATCGCTGTTTTACTAACCTGACAGCTTATTATTCTAAATGGGAAACATTCATTTTATTTGCAAATATTTAAGATTCTAACTACCAGCAAGAATTTACATTTAAAGAGCACCTGTCCTTTCAGATCTGTCATGGCAGGGCCTGTTGGGGTCGGTTCACACTGGGGCAACACGACTTCAGTGCGACTTTGTACCGCGACTTCAGCAAATTACAAGGCGACTTGCAGTCGCCTCCATGACAGGCGACTTTGGCTGTGGCCAATCACAGGGCAATCAGCTCTCTGGGAGGGAGGGGTTTTCCCTGCAAAGTCGCTTGACTTTACAGAGAGATCCGACTTGGAGGCGACTTCCATTGATTTCTATGGTACAGGTCGCCTACCAAGTCGGATCAAAGTAGTACAGGGAGCGACTTCAGTAGTGTCTATTAAGACGCTAGCGTTCACTCCCATTGAATCTATTTCTGGGGCGACTTGAGGGCGTACAAGTCGGATCCCAAGTCGCCCCAGTGTGAACCGACCCTTAGCGGCATCCACTCACCTGCTGCTGCCACTACATCCCTCACCTTGTTGTCAATGTAGCATTACCAGCCATCCTGTTAAAGTGAACTGGACTGTCGGTGAGTCAACAGCAGGTCAGAGGTGGAGCTGCTGTGGGACAGAGATGACATTTGCTCTTTAAAAATTATAATTTAAATCAAGCCTTTTTACTAGTGATTTAAATCAAACTCGCCCTGTTTTGTTCCATTCCTGTTCTGCTTTTAGAGGCTCCATACATGTTTGCATGTGTCAGCCTGTATAGATATTGATCTCCCCTCCAGTGTGTCTGTTTTTTAATTGTTAGAAATGTCGCAGAAGCCCGGTGACTTTTTTTATTTACAGATATAATTTTTACAGATAACTTATCACAGTGATAGATATGAGCCCTTTAGAGCAAGACTTGACTTGCCTGGAAAAAAAAATATACTGAACACTGAACTTCTGCATTCCGCCCACACTAATGTCATATTGTTTACAGAAACGCCCCAAGGTTTTAGGCTCGTAGACGTGAAATCATTGACCCTCCCTATCTTTGATAGTATTTCTACCCTGTGGACTTTTTAACATTCCTGGAGCTGAGCATATAATCGTGTAGAAAGAGGCCTCCAAGCTCATCCTCTCCCTGATTCAGCCTGTTCCAGTTCCTGAACGCCTACGTGTGGAAATCGGCTGACGCAACAGTCCCACTATGACAACCGGAGTGCTCATATCCACATATTAGTGCTTCAGTTTGCTTTAAATTCTACATAGTTAAAGTAAATATAAATGGGCAGACAGGACTGCGTTTGCATTCACTTTTTCTTTAATGTACTGTGGCTGCTGGGTACACACTAAGAAAATCAGGTGAACAATTGTCTGGTTTTCCTCGCTGTTTGACAGCAAGTTGGAACCGAGGATGGAACTAATGTACGAAAATTCTCGTACGACAAAATTTTTTTTTTATTCCGTGTTTCTGATAATGCACAGTCTTTTTCATATCCAATTTTTTTCTACGATCTTTCTTGTACTAAAAGCGTCCGAAAACAATACGCATTTAACGAAAATATTTAGTTCTGTTCACGTACGAGAAGTTTTGGAGTTTGGCCCCCTTTTTTTTTTTTTTTTCTTTTTGAAAATTTTTGTTTGGAAAGTCTAAATCGGATGTTGAAATATGTGCACCCTCTAAATAATTTGAACGATCATGTCTCGTAAATAATTTTTTTTATAGGGTGTACCCTACTTTACTTCTGTAAGTATCCCTCTTCTTTTGGCCCCTGGCCCCTGACTGCTGCGTGACCCCACAGCAAGCTGCTTACTATGGTGGCACCCAAGCCGAGCTGCAGCTCGGTGTATCTATTCAGACACGGAGCTGCTGTTCGGCCCCATCCCCTCTTTCTCCTCATTGGCTAACTGGGTTTGATTGACAGTAGCGGGAGCCATTGGCGCTGCTGCTGTGTCTCAGCCAATCAGGAGGGAAAGTCCAGGCCGGGACAATCGTGGACATCGCTGGATCGAGAGGGGGCTCAGGTAAGTATTAGGGGACTGCAGCATGCAGGTTTTTTATCTTGGTGCATGGAATGCATTTAAGAGAAAAAAAAAATCTTCTGACTTTACAACCACTAACTTTTAATTCGCTTGCATGCCAAGTGAGTCAAATATTTTGTTATCTGCTGCTCTGCTACTGCATGCCAGGTCCCATCTGCAGCCTTCTTTCCTTGCATCATCAGGGACTGGCTGTCTCTTCCTGGTTCCAGAAGCTGGCCCCCTGATGATGATCTGCTGGGTCCATCCTCCTCCATCCACTGTGAGGAAGTTGATGTTTCCTGGGATTTGCTATATAGTATGAAATGTAATAAGAAATGTGCGGATCAAGGTCTAGTTTAAGTTAAGAGAATATTCTAGATTTAAAAAAAAGCCTGGTCATTACATGCTCGTACATAGTATGTGGAACACAAGAAATGCTACAAGGGCTGCACACCCAAAACTTTGATGTATAACCTCAAGTTTTATTTTCCCCCTAGATATTTATATTTTAAATATACTGCAGCTCCTTTGTTCCTTGCTGTTACTTTGCAGCAAGCATGTCTGGCTTTGTCTGGCTTTGACATTGGTACTTGGTCACTGGCTTTCTATTATTAGCTGCGTTATCCTATAATCAGTTCAGCAAGATAACTTCTAAACTGTGTTGCAGCGTAGATATAATTAATTGTAACAGGTTATGTTTTGTGGCATGTGTGGCTTCTTGTTGGCACTAAAAAGCTGACCCTTTTTCTGGCATAGATTGCTTTGATTAGTTTGTTTCCTCATGTTAACATCTTAAGGACCGTATTCAGACACCTGTTTAAAATTAAAAATCAGTAAATTTTTTTCTTGCTAGAAAATTACTTAGAACCCTCAAAATGTGTGTGTGTGTATATAATATATATATATATATATATATATATATATATATATATATATATATATATATATATATATATATATATATATATATATATAATTTATATTGCAGAGGCCCTAGAGAATAAAATGGCGGTCGTTGCAATTTTTTTATGTCGCATGGTATTTGCTCTGCGTTTTTTCAAACACAACTATTTTTATTTATTTTTTTACATTTTTTAACGAATCAAAAAAACACCCATTTTTTTTTGTGTGAAAAATGATACGCCAAGTAAATCAGTACGTAACGTGTACGCTGTAAAATTGCACACACTCATGGTCTGGCAGCAAACTACGGTATGATGTGGGATCCTCCGCTCAAAGAGGAGCTTAAACCAGAGTGCTTGTGTCTCATTACCTCCAGGAAGAGAAGAGCCCCAGGTGCTGGCTGAATGCTGATGCAAGTAGAAGAGAACAAGAAGACCTGGACAGCCTCACACCGGAATGGATAAATCTGTCTTTTTATTCAAAATACAGGATCATGGGGTACACAGAACACGACTGTGGGGTGGTACAAAAATAGCTCAAGCGTTTCGCACTTACACCAAGTGCTTACTCATGAGTGCGTCAGTAATTCTTGTGCTACCCCACAGTCGTGTTCTGTGTACCCCATGATCCTGTATTTTGAATAAAAAGACGGATTTATCCATTCCGGTGTGCGGCTGTCCAGGTCGTCTTGTTCTCTTCTACTTGCATCAGCAAACTACGGTACTTAAAATCTCTATAGGCGACACTTTAAAAATATTTACAGGTTAGCAGTTTAAAATTACAGAAAATTTTTAATTTTTGCTCTCGCTTTGACGTTCATGGTGATACTTCACATGTGTGGTGCGACCCCCTCCTGCCTCTCTTCTAAAAGTGGTTCAGCTGCTTGGATCACGCTCATCAGAAAGACCGGCGCCTGAGGGAAATTTCATTTCCGTGGTTATGGTGTCTAGCTGTAGCCATAACCCCAGTATTAAACATCAATTCATCACTTATTTTCCCAGTTAGACGATTGGCAAGTGTGGTTCTAAAGGTAAAAGCTGTTTGGCTGTACTTCTAAGGATCACAGTTGTGCAGTTCTGCACTCCCATTGCCCATTTTCAGCCGGCAGCAGTCTGTGGTCTGCCATCGGCTCCTGTCACTCAGCCGATCCAGGAGCTGGATTGATCCCTACTTTACAGTCTGGATTCACCCAGATGCCTGGACTAGCAACTGACTCAGCCTAGGGAACACTTGAGAAAGGAGAGGCACGCAGATCAGCTATGCCTGCCCCTATCTCTGCTGCCCATTCAGAGAAGCCTTTGTATTTTGTGAGTGAGTTCACATAATACAAAGGCTTCTGTGACTGCACGTGAGGAGGGGAAGGGCAGGCATAGCAGCTTCGCAGACGCTAATATTAAAGATCCTTAGACCTGAAACGTTAGTGTCAGGCTTCCGGAAATACAGCCATAGCCGTCTTGTAGTAGTGCAATAAAACCGTTTGATGTAAATACAAGATAAGCCCAGGTGATGTTATGCAGCTCCTTGGACTTGACTCATAGTGTGCCTAAACTTTTAAAAAAAAAAAAAAGCTGAATTTCTGGAATTCAGCTTTAATATGAAGCTGGTCATGCACTAGTAGAATTTGGGTCTGCATTTTTTTCTTTTTGGATATATATTTGAAAAAACGGTGCATATTGTAATGAGCATGTACTAGGCACAAAAAAAAAGTTTGAGACATCTTGTAGCTGGTCTTGACGAAATTTTAGGGCTTTTGATTGAATTAAGTTGACTCGACAAGACGAAATACTGACAAACCATTTTTCTGAATTTCTGTTTGAAAATTCAGAGGAAATGTTGCTGAAATGTCAACTTTAATGTCGTGAGACTTGGTGTTGTAACACACTTTGATGGACAAACATGTGGCTTCCTGTTTTTGTTGTCAGAGATTTCACAGTAGTTCTCCTGCATGCACCTTTATACACTGATGTTTAAAAAATGTAGACTGCATCAAGTTATGCCAGTGTGATGAACTTCACCATTGTCGCATGACCACTGATTGCGTGTTTTTATTTTTTTTAGAACAAACAGCCACATATTTTAAATTTGTTCATTAATATATTACCAATTGCTCTGCAAGACCACAGATTTCAAGTTCATGGTTATCTACTTGAGATAAAAATGAAGATTTAAAACATCCACTTATGTGTAGCATCATTTTTAATTTGTCATGATACTTTTATAACTTGTTATTTTTAACAATGTGGAATTAATAGGAGAATATGAGGCAAGGTGAAGCGATAAAAAAATCTGGTTTTGCTTTTTTACTTTTCAAGTCCATGTTTTCATCGTTCTGTTATGGCCATATTTACCTTACGGTCTTATTGTACCTCATTGTCTATTTTTACACTTTAGTTGCTATCTTATCCTAATGTCCCAATTTCTCCTGAACAGTGATGGCAACACTGGGCTATTTATACTCTGCCGGCTTGTCATTTGAGGGTGTAACAAGGTACATTCAGGCGGCGGGCTATTGGATACTGTGGAAACAAAGGCATGGCCCTGCATGTAAACGGCTTTTCCAGTAGATTGTTCTAATGTGACAGCTTTTCTATGTGTAATGTGTGAATTCAGCATTCATGTTTACCACCAATTTGCCGAAATGTGTCTGCTTTATTGTAGATGGCGTTTTAGGTAAAAGGTTAAAGGCCAGGATTGTTATACTTCTAGTTATTACCTTTTTTATTTCTGTAACATAAATGTTGCTGAATAAACGCTGCATGGTATCGGATTGATGTAAAACGACAAAAAAAAAAAACTTGCCAGGGCTGAGTGTAAAAAAAAAAAAAAAAAATATATATAAAAAATATAAATGTTGCCCGTGTTTTGAGCTAAAGTCATGTAGCTTGTTCATTCCATAACATGTACTCCCCTTAATGTTGATTTTGTGTTTTGAGTAGGATGCACCGATATTTCGGCAGACGAAAATGACAGTCTGAAAATATGATTATCAGCATTTTGCCGATGGGAGGGGGGAGAAATAAGATAATGGCATGCTGCCTCTTATTGACTTCAATGCAAAATCAAGTCCTATTGACGTAGGTGCAGAGTAGCACCCAACCAATCCCCCCCCCAAATGATTACAATGCATAAACGGCAGCCACATTAATTACATTTAAAATCCTTGTTTTTTATTTTTATTTTTTTGTTCTGTCCATTTTGGTTTCAGCTTTTGGCCAAGTGTATCCTTAATTTTCAGTTTTGATCCAGAATTTTCATTTAGGAGTACCACTCGCTTTGAGCTTGTTTACTTGCTTTATTGGTTTTAACAGAAATCTGTAGTGAAGGTAACGGAGGCGGCCATTGTTGTGTGCTATATTTGGCCCCATGCACACTGGTTTATTGTAAACGTTGTTTCTCCTAACTGGAGAAAATCCGCATTTAAAAACTTGCCTAAGCGTTTTTTTTTTTTTTTTTTATTATTCAAACCAGTTTAGCAGCATTTGGTGTTTGGGCGTTGTATTGGCCAGAATTTTATTTTATTTTGGCCATTAATGTGGACATGCTAAACGCACCTAGCGTTTTGGTGCGTTTTAGCCGCTTTCTGCTTTTTTTTTTTTTTTTTTTTTTTTTTTTTTTTTTTTTATGCCCTAAAGCTTATCTCCTGCATGCAATTCTTCTGCAGTCAGAAGGAGCTATGACTGCCTCTAAACTTTGTTGCTCTTAAACTCCTCTAAAATCCTAAGTGTGCATGGACCCAGGCTTTTATTGAGGTGCATTCATGGACTTTGGCAAAAGATGCCAAAAGCCCCAAAAAGTTCAGTTTGGGAGCAGCAGTGTGGATGAGGACTTGCCTGGCCTGGAATAAGTCTGCGGATGAAATTTCTGATTCCACTCTGAGTTTATTTCCTGCAACGTTTCTGATAGTCAACGACTAATGGCATTAAACTCAATGGATAAACAGGACTGCAAGGCAGCTAGCATTTTCCTAAGGAGACAAGCAGTGGCAGCCCCACATTTCTATTGGCACAGGACTGGTCAGACTGCATTATTGCAATTAGGTCTCATGCACACTGGATGTTATCCTAGGTGCCTATGCACACATAAGCTTTTCTGAGTGTTTTTGGCCAGGTTGTTTTCTGGCTGGAAACCCCCCCCCCCCCCTGCAGAAATAGTGGGTTTGAAGAGGAGTTTTTCAGCCGCTCTAACGGTGAGAAACTTGGCTGTGGGGGGGGGAGCATGTAATGATCAACACAACACGTAGTTGTGTTTATCGATTTTGTGCTATGACCCCCCAGTATGGGTCTTTTTTTTTCATACAACCACTGTGTCAGCATGTCATTGATTTTGACAGGCTGGCAGTGCATGGCTGCACAAAACACCTCTCGTTCGTTCCTTGGGCACATAAAATCCATCCCCCACAAGGCCCAATGATGCCCAACATTTTGTCACGATTGATATGGCTAACCTTTTAAAGTGGATGTTAACCCTCACGTATATCCAGTGAAGTGAACAGCCTCAGATGATACACAGGGATGAAACAAATCTCCCTACATAAGTTTTACATGTATATCTGCTGTCTTCAGGTTTATATACTGTTTAAAATGTGTTCGAATTTTCACTTCCTCGTTCTGCACTGTGAGAGAAGTCTTGGATTACACTGGGAGACAGCTGATTGGAGGAAAGGCAAAAACCCGCTTCCAGATAGGTAGAAACTTTCAGAGCTGTCCTGTAAGTAAAGCAGCTTTCTGCTAATCTATTTATAGCGCCCTCCCTGACACAAAATTCAGGCTGGTTTTATCACGTGTCAGAGAACTTGTCAGGATTTATTAGGCTGATAACAGAAGAAAGGAGCAGGAGACAGCCACAGGACATAGTGTTTTGAAGAGAGATAAGAAAACACTGCAGATATATGCCCAGCTCAAATTTCATGAATCAAGTTTACTTCCACTGCCTAGAAGCGACCACATGGGTGCCAAAATAATGGCATCATGCAGATGCCTGACTCTCACAGTGACTATATAATTTTGTAACTGTATAATATTTAATATATTTACCATTTTAGGTTTAGAAAGTGTTTTTATTTTTAATTTTTTTATTTACATTTATTTTATTTAAATTACCGAAATAATTACTTATTAGCCTCTCCATAAATGCTGCCAGATCTGGATATAAGGTAGACTCCCAAGGTCTGTAGAATGTTCTCATAGCAGAGAATTTTTGAAAAATACTAATACAAGGAAATAATCATATTTGATTAAGGCTTATCTCCATCAATGCATGTTTTTGTTTTGAAAGAAAAGAGAACTGAAAATAAAGGAAAAATTCAGAATATTTTGCCTGGATTTTTTCCGCAGGGACTGCACATGACAAGGCCCCGGGGAGAATACTTTGCATGTACATAAAAATAGTTGTTTTCCTGCAGGCAACCTTGTGATTCCCACAGTTCCAGCAGCATCAGCTTGGTAAATGAGATTTCTTTAAAAACGGGTTATAAATTCTGTGTGAATGAAAGATATACTATGTGTGTATATCTATATCTATCTCTACACCAAAAAAGAGCGGCACTCACGGGTCTTGAAAGGTGAACACGCGATGGCAGTTTAATTCGATGTTTCGACAGTCTTTGCTGTGCACCCGGGCCCATTTTTTATCCCTGATTTGTGTGCGATGACAACCATTTGGAATATATATATATATATATATATATTATATTGTCAAAAATATTGGGATACCTGCCTTTATGCGCACATGAACTTAAATGTCATCCCAGTCTTAGTCCGTAGGGTTCAATATTGAGCTGGCCCACCCTTTGCAGCTATGGAAATGTTTGACCATTCTTCCAAAAGCGAATTTGTGAGGTCACTCACTGATGTTGGACGAGAAGGCCTGGCTTGCAGTCTCTGCTCTAATTCTTTCCAAAGGTGTTATATCGGGTTGAGGTCAGGACTCTGTGTGGACCAGTCAAGTTCCTCCACCTCAAACTCGCTCATCCATGTCTTTATGGACCTTGCTTTGTGCACTGGTGTGCAGTCATATTGGAACAGGAAGAGGCCATCCCCAAACTGTTCCCACAAAGTTGAGAGCATGAAATTGTCCAAAATATCTTGGTATGCTGACGCCTTAAGAGTTCCCTTCACTGAAACTAAGGGGCCAAGCCCAACCCCTGAAAAGCAACCCCGACACGATAAATCCCCCCTTTACCAAATGATTTGGCATACAGCCCCATTAGCTTGAATGGCCAAGTTTGTCAAAGCATAGGGGCATGTCGGCAGCCTCCTCTGGTTGTTTAGCTGAACTTAAACTTTTTTTTATGTTCCAATGGGCTGGGTCATTCCTGCCCTGCAGCCTGCCTCTTTAACCACTTAGGGACTGCCCCACGTACATATACTGCGGCAGGGCTGCCCTTTAGCGCAAAATCGCGTACAGTTTGAAAGCACTCCCTAGGAACACACTTCGCCCCTGATAAGCCCTTCCCTGCCCGTGTCATATATACAGTGACAGTGTATATTTTTTAGCATTGATCACTGTATTGGTGTCACTGGTCCCCAAAAAGTCGCTTGGTGTCAGATTTGTCCACCACAATGTCGTAGCCCTGATAAAAAATCGCTGATCGCCACCATTACTAGTAAAAACAATAAAAAAAAGTGCATAAATCTATCCCATAGTTTGTAGACGCTATAACTTTTGCGCAAACCAATCAATATACGCTTATTGCGATCATATTTTTTCTTTTACCAAAAACGTAGCAGAGTACATATTGGTCTAAATTGATGAAGAAATTTGATTTATTTTTTTTTTATTGGATGTGTGTTTAACTTTTTATAGCGTAAAGTAAAAAATATATTTTTTTCAAAATTGTTGGTCTTTTTTTGTTTATAGTGCAAAAAATAAAATCCGCAGAGGTGATCAAATGCCACCAAAATAAAGCTTTGTGGGAAAAAGACATACATTTTATTTGGGTACAGCGTTGCACGACCGCGCGATTGTCAGTTAAAGCAATGCAGTGCCGTATTGAAAAATAACATGGTCAGGAAGGGGGTACAATTTCTGGAGCTGTGGTGGTTAATGGGACTGCATATTTGGGTATGATTCTGCCTAAAAATCATTGGAGTTTGAAAAGAAAAGCGCAGTCGGCTACAGGGATAAGTTCGGATTATGCTCAAGCTCATCTCTAGCTAGGAAGGAGAAAGCATAAAGAGCTTAGAGCAGCCTCTGTGTACAGGTATTGTTAGGTTTATCCCGGTGCGGGGGTTTAAAGTGAATCATCTATTTTTGGCACGATGTTGAGCATTCATAGAACTATAAACCGAATAACTTAATTTACCTTACAGCAGCACCACTAGCTTGGTATCTTCTTCCAAATTTATAATTTCAGAAGTTGTTCTGCATTAATTTCCTTTGTAGGGGACCAGACAATCATACCTGCTCTCTCTTTTGCAGGTTGATTGGTCCCCTCCCTGCTCTGTTGTCGTTCTCCCTGTTTGATTGTGGACTTCATTATGTCAGTGTAAAGGGACAGTGGACGGCGCTTTTGTAATCTACATGCTTGTCTTCCCTAAGCTCCTCCCATTGCTGACATTTTGCGCATCACTGTATTGGCAATCTCACAGCTACACCTCCTCCACTATAGAGTGAAGAACAGCAGTTTAGGATACTGACCGGAATAACTGCACACTGGAGAATAGAATAGGGCTGAACACAAGAATTAAGTAAGGCAAATGTGGGCAACAAACAAATGTCCAATACTCTTAAAGAGACCTATCAGTGTCCCGAGCTGCTGGACAACACACAGCACCAAGGTCCTTAACAGCAGAGGGGGCAGAGATTAACAGGGCTTGCCCCACAGATGCGCCCAGCCAGAAAACTAACCTTCTGATGCAAGGAGAAGGGTAAATGATGTGCAACACTAAGGTCTGCCCACCCACATACAACTGAGAGAAGAAGCTGAGGAGATTTCCATGAAGTACCTACTGTACTTGTCTTGATGTTCTCAGGCTTTGGAGGTTGGAGGAGTACAAAGAGATAACCAAATCAGGGGACACATGTGAATGAGTGTTTTTGTTTTGTCAAAGTTATCCTGGAGTGGGGCTTTAAGCAGAAATGAGCTTGGGCCTGTCATACTTCTGCATGGTTAGTGCATATTGCACGGAGAATTAAAGACTTCTGATTTAAACCTGATGAAAGTTCTAATTTCCCTGGTGAAACTATTCCAAGTTTGGGTAACGAGGAGCAGTTTTGTTGCTTTAACTTGCACTTGCATTTCATTGCACTGCACAGTAGTGCACCATGATAGATACTGATCTACAACCCCAATTCGAAAAAAGTTGAGACGCTGTGTAAAATCAATGTAAAAACATAATGCAATTATTTGCAGATCTAAATCCCATGTTTTACTCACAATAGAAACTATATCAAATGTTTAAACTGAGAATGTACCATTTTAAGAAAAATAATTTAAGATCGTTATGAAATTAATGGCAGCAATACATCTTGAAAAATTGGAACAGGGCCACGTTTACCACAATGTAGCATTTCCTCCTTTTAACAATACTCTGTAGATGTCTGGGAACTAAGGAGATCAAGTGCTTGAGTTTTGCGAGTTGTTTCATTCTTGCCTGATATAGGATTGTAACTGCTCAACAGTCCTGGGTTGTCTTTTTCGTATTTTTTTTGTTTCAAGAGAGGCCAAATATTTTCAATTGGTGAAAAGTCTGGACTGCAGGCAGGCCATGCTTTTGTCATAGATACAGTATGAGGTTGAGTCATGTCCTACTGCCATATTCAAGGCCTTCACTGAAAGACATCGCCTGGATGGGAACATATGCTGCTCAAAAACCTGGATATATCGTTCAGCATTAACGACGCATTTCCAGATATGCAAGTTGCACATTCCATTCACACTAACGCACCCCCACATTATCAGAGATGCAGCCTTCTGAACTAAGCCTTGATAGCAAACCAGCCGTATTCCCTTTCCTCTTTAGTGTGGAGGACGCAACACCCATCTTGCCAAAAAGAATGTCCAATTTTGATTTGTCCGACCACAGAAGAGTTTTCCACTTTGCAACAGACCATTTTAAATGAGCTTTGGCCCAGAGAAGACAGCAGCACCAGATTTTTTGCTTATTTTGATATGTTACTGTAGAGATGATGATATACTTGAAGTCTTTGTAATTTTACGTTGAACATTTATTCTTAAATTTTTAACATTTTTGCACAGGTGAACTTCTGCCCATTTTTGCTTCTGAGACACTCTGCTCTTTTTATACCCTATGATGTTACTGCCCTGTTCACAAATAAGCTTATTTGCAAAATGTTCCAGCTCTTCCTTGTTAGTACCACTTACTTTGCCAGGTTTTTGTTGCCCTGTCCCAACTTTTTTGAGATGTGTTGCTGCCATCAATTTCAAAATGACCTTATTTGTTTTTTAATATGGCACATTTTCTCAGTTTAAACATTTGATGTTTTCCATTTTCTTTTGAAAATAAAATATGGGTTTATGTGATTTGCACCTCAGTACATTCTTCCTTTTTTTTTTTTTTTTGTTTTTTTTTTTTTTTTGTTAATGTAACTTTTTTACACCGCTTTTTTGGGAATTGAGTTGTAAATGGATAGAGATAGCTGTGTGTGTAATATAATTTTTTTTTTTTTTTTTTTTTAACACTGGCCAACCATAACTTAATGACCACTAAGTTTAAGTGAATAACATTATCTCATTACAGTGGCATCTGAAAGTTTGCGGGATCGATTGGGCAGCAAGTAAACAAGTTCCTGAAGTTGAAGTGTTGAAAGAATAAAAATTGGGTATCAGTTGTGGGGCTGTGTAGCCACAGACTGATCGGGTGCCCATGCTGACCCATGTCCACAGCCAAAAATAGCTACAATGGGCATGTGAGCATCAGAACTGGACCACGGAACAATGGAAGAAGGTGGCCTGCTCTGATGAATCATGTTTTCTTTTGCATCACGTAGGTGGCCAAGTGCATGTGTGTTGCTTACCTGGGGATGAGATGGCACCAGGAAAGCCAGTGAAAGCACTGTGATGCAGTGTTCTACTGGGAAATCTTTGGTCCTGCCATTCATGTGCATTTTATCTGACATGTATTGCCTACCTAAACCCGTCTCTGACCAATTACACTCCTTCATGGAATTGGTTTTCCCAGTGGCCTCTTTCAGCAGGATAATGGCCCCTGCCACACTACAAAAATGGTTTAGGAATGGTTTGAGGACCACAACACGTTCAAAGTGTTGGCTTCACCTCCAAATTCTCCAGATCTCAATTCAATCACGCATCTGTGAAATGTGCTGGAAAAACAAATCTGATCCATGGACACTGCACCTCGCAACTTACGGGACTTAAAAGATATGCTACTGATGGCTTGGTGCCAGATGCTACAGCATACCTTCAGAGATCAAATGGCACCTATGCCTCGATGGGTCAGGGCTGTTTTGGCCACAATAGGGGACCTATTCAATAATAGGTGGGTGGTCATAAAGTTATGGTTGATTGGTGTATAATACCAGAACAGCTCGTTGCTGCAAACTTGACATGAGGCGTCCTTGTTCTTGTGTAACACTGCCAAAAGCTTTATTATTGACCTTTGAATTCAAATCAATAAGCCATACCTATTCTCTTAAATAATATTTGTCTGGCACCTATTTGTACACGTTCTCATTCCAGCTTTTCCCTCCTGACAGTCTGTGCTGGCCTGTGTATAAATATGATGGATGCTGTGTAGCTGGGAGGAGATGGCAGCTCCCAGTGTTACTGTTGCTGATGGCCTGTAGATTGTGAAATATTCTCCTGCTGTGAAGAGGTCTTCTATAGGGCAGAACGCTATACCTCAAAGCTTTGTACCTGTAATCTAAAACTGCAGGACATAAGCAAGGCTAGACAAGTCCACAATATATACACTGTATATCTGTGTTTTAAAGTGTTCTGTAATTGCTTTTTTTATTTAAATGATTCCATATTTCTAGGCCGCTCAGTGATTGCATAGATGTATGTTTTATATACAGTGTCGCTTCTATTTACCCGTTTAGAGTTAAAGATTGACCTTAACACCATCTAAAACCTAGCTGGCAATTTTAATGCTGCCATTAGAGGCGATTTGCAAGAAGTCTAACACATTAGTGCACTGCACTTGACTTTCCGATTGTATGCGAATCAACAATTGAGAGGTAACAAGTGCCAGCAAGCAGTGAACGGTGGTCAAAGAAATGATCCATCTTTAATGAATGTCATCTTCCGTTCATTGCATTTGGTTAAATAGATTTTTTTTTTTTTTACATCTGGTAATTGTAAGAAGAAAATAGACATTATAAAATATTATACTATTTACAACTGTTCGAATTGTTGGGTCTTTTATTTAAACCCATTTTGTACAAATGGCTTTGGTTTGCATGCATTTAATCAAACAAAACCAGCAAGCGGGTTCCGGAAGCATAACATTTTAAAGGAGAAGTACAGCCAGAGCTCATTTGGCTGTACTTCTCCTGTGGATCACAGGCGTGCAGTTCATTCTGCACTCCTGTCACCCCTTTTCAGCTGACGTCTAATGTTAGAGCAAGTCCAGGCTCGGGAAAGATTGCAAGCATATGGCCGGGATCCGCCCAAATGCGGAGAGGCTCAGAGGGCCGCTCCTGCTCCCTCCACAGCCCAGTGCTCCAGTGAGCGTGGGGGGGAGGGGCAGAGCGGCTGACTGACAGATCACTCGGGTCTTAGTGCTGGCGGAAGACAGATGCAGCATCAGAGCGATGCTGCATTCACCTAGGTAAGTAGGATCCAAAAAATAAATAAAAGCATTCCCATACTTCTCTTTTAAGAGATTATATTATTAATTTTAATGGCCTTAGAAAGCACAGTGGCTAAGTGGTGAGTGTTTCCACCTAGCAGGACTAGGGTCGTCTGTTCAAATCCCAAACACGCACTGCCTGCTCAGACTTTGCATGTTCTGCCTGTTCCTGCATGGGTTTCCTGCGGGTACATATAGTTACATAGGTTGGACTGGGTGGACTTGTGTCTTTTTTCATCCTCCCCTACTATGTGTGTGATTAAATGTCGGTATTACATTGTATATCCCTGTATGTTGTGGTCGTTCAGGTGCTTATCTAATAGTTTTTGAAACCTCCGTCTGTGGAAGGGAATTCCACATCCTTGCTGCTCTTATAGTAAAGAACCCTCTACGCAGATTAATGTTAAACCTCTTTTCTTGTAAATTTAATGAGTGGCGGCCACGTGTCTTATTAAACTCCCTTCCGCGGAAAAGTTTTATCCCTATTGTGGAGTCACCAGTATGGTGTTTGTAAATTGAAGTCATATCCCCCCTCTCAAGCGTCTCTTCTCCAGAGAGACTAAGTTCAGTGCTCGTAAACTTTCTTCATAACCAATATCCTCCAGTCCCTTTTTATTAGCTTTGTTGCCCTTCTCTGTACTCGCTCCATTTCTAGTAGATCCTTTCTGAGGACTGGTGCCCAGAACCGGACAGCATACTTCCGGTGAGGCCGGACTAGAGTCTTGTAGAGTGGGAGAATTATCGCTTTATTTCTGGAGTTAATCCCCTTTTTAATGCAGGGCAATACTCTGTTTGCTTTGTTAGCAGCAGCTTGACATTGCATGCCATTGCTGAGCTTATCATCTACTAGAACCCCCAGGTCATTTTCCATCCTTGATTCCCCAGAGGTTCTTCCGCCAGTGAGTAGATTGCATTCATATTTTTGCCACCCAAATGCATTATTTTACAGATTTCCACTTTAAACTTAATTTGCCATGTAGTTGCCCACCCCATTAATTTGTCCAGATCGTCTTGCAAAGTTTCCACATCCTGTGTAAGATATTGCCCAGCTTAGCTTAGTATCGTCCGCAAATACAGAGATTGAACTGTTTACCCCATCCACCAGGTCCTTTATGAACAAATTAAATAGGATTGGTCTCAGCACAGAACCCTGGGGGACCCCACTTTCCACCCTGGACCATTCCCAGTACTCCCCATTTATCTCCACCCTCTAAACTCGCCCTTGTAACCAGTTTTCAACCCATGTATTCACACTATGGTCCATGCCAACGGACCTTACTTTGCACAGTAAACGTTTATGGAGAGCTGTGTCAAATGCTTTTGCAAAATCCAGGTACACCACATCTACGGGCCTTCCTTTATCTAGATGGCAGTTCACCTCCTCATAGAAGGTTAATAGATTGATTTGGCAAGAATGATTCTTCATAAATCCATGCTGATTACTGCTAATGATACCGTTTTTATTACTAAAATCTTGTATATAATCGCTTATCACCTCCAAGAGCTTGCATACTATTGATGTTAGGCTAACTGGTCTGTAATTCCCAGGGATGTGTTTTGGCCCTTTTTTAAATATTGGTGCTACATTGGCTTTTCTCCAGTCAGCTTGTACCATTCCAGTCAGTAGACTGTCAGTAAAAATTAGGAACAGTGGTCTGGCAATTACTTGACCGAGTTCCCTAAGGCCCCTCGGGTGCAAGCAATCTGGTCCCGGTGACTTATTAATGTTAAGTTTTCCAAGTCTGTTTCTAATTCTGTCCTCTGTTGGCCATGAGGGTGCTTCCAGAGATGCGTCAAAAGGATAAACACAGCAGTTTTGGTTACTGAAGCCCCCTGATTCCCTCGTGGAGACTGAAGAGAAGAATAAATTCAATACCTTCGCCATCTCCCCATCCTTTGTAACCAGATTTCCTTCCTCATTCTTTATGGGGCCAATATGGTCTGTCCTCCCTTTTTTACTGTTTATATACTTAAAGAATTTCTTGAGATTTTTTTTGCTCTCCTCCGCTATGTGTCTTTCGTGTTCTATCTTAGCCACCCCAATTGCACCCTTACATTTCTTGTTGCATTCTTTGTAAAGTCTGAATGTTGATCATCCTTCAGCATTGTATTTCTTGAAAGCCTTCTCCTTTGCTTTTATATGCATTCTTACATTGGAGTTAAGCCATCCAGGACTTTTGTTCGCTCTTTTAAATTTATTTCCCAATGGGATGCACTGGCTAATGCCCTTATTTAATACGCTCTTAAAGCAAAACCATCTCTTTTCCATGTTCTTTGTTCCTAAGATTTTATCCCAACTTATATCTTCAAGCATGGTTTGTAGTTTAGAGAAGTTGGCTCTTTTGAAATTCAGTGTCTTTGTATTTCCCTTATGATTCCTATTTGTGTGATTTATACTGAAGCGAATTGACCTGTGATCGCCGTTTCCTAAATTGCCCATCATTTCCACATTCGTGATCAGGTCTGTATTGGTAATCAGTAGGTCTAGTAACATTTTGTTTCTAGTTTTTGTGCGTCTACCATCTGACTCATGAAAGTGTCCTGCAAGACGTTTAAGAACTGGCAAGCCTTAGACGAATGCATGGTTCCTTCCGCCCAGTCTGCCTGGCTAATTAAAATCCCCCATTATGATGACACTTCCCATACTTGCTGCTAATCCAAATTGTGATAGGAGGTCCGTCTCCCCCTCCTCCCTCAGGTTAGGGGGCCTATAGCATACTCCCAGTATTATTTTACTCCGGTTTCCTTCCATATTCCAAAGACCTGCTGGTAGGTTAACTGGCGTGTGTGTGTATGTGTAAAGCACTGCGTAAATGGACGGTGCTATACAAGTACCTGTAATAAATAAAAGCTGTGTGCAGACTGCCTCACTTAGAAGTATGCCGGCAAGGCGGCATCACTGCGCTGTGCAAACTTTCAGCTTTGATACAAGGGATCGAACATAAATATCAAGTACAAATTTTAGAAACTGTAACCATTTTATATACACAATACCCCGATTTTCAGGAGCTCAAATGTAATTGGACAAATGAATATAATCATAAATAAAATGTTAATTTTTTAATATTTTGTTGAGAATCCTTTACTGGCAAATGACTGCCTGAAGTCTGGAACCCATGGACATCACCAAAGACTGGGTTTCCTCCTTTCTGATGCTTTGCCAGGCTCTAACTGCAGACGTCTTCAGTTCTTTGTGGGTCTTTCTGCCTTTTAGTTTTGCCTTCAGCAAGTTAAATGCATGCTCAATTGGGTTGAGATCAAGTGATTGATTCGGTTATTGAAGAATATTCCACTTATTTTCCTTCAAAAGCTCTTGGATTGCTTTTGCATAGCATCTGGGCATAGAATGCATTAAGATAAAAAAAAAAAAAACTGCCTTTACAACCACTTCAATGTATATAAATGCAACCTACAGTAAAATGCTGGAAATGCACATTACAGCATATGCATCAGTCTATTGCAATTGCAAAATGTTCATGTTTTGAATAAACTGTACCTTAATATTTCTTGGCTAGCGTCACCATGAGGATTATATTTGGGATATATTTTGAACTGTTGACTTGTTGAATAAACCTTTTACTCAGTTTGCACATTATACAGGAGTGGTAGAATTTGAATTTCATAGATATGGATGTTGTAGGAGAAGCAGTTTAGCTTTGTGACAGGCAGGGAAACTGATTTTTAACGATATCACCCCTTCGGAGCTGAAACGTGCTGAAATTAATAGAATTCAGTAGCTGCCGTCTTGATTTCTGATTAATACACAGAATTGTGTACGCTTTTTTCAACGCTCTAAAAACAGAGGGATTTTTGCCAATTTTATACAAAGTGATTTTCTTTTTTTAATAAACAAAAATACTACTTGCCGCCCGCCATATAGCAGAATGAGAGCCGCAAAGTGGTTGTGATATCCTGACCGGACGTCCTATGACGTGATCAGGATATCATAGCCAGCACGCGCCCGTGGAGATGCGCAGCACAGCGATCAGAGGTGCTGTGTGTCAATCGGACACACCGCAACTCCGATCATGGTATGAAGCCTCTGACGGAGGCTTCTTACCACAAGATCAGTTGTGACCAATCACAGCGTGAACCAGGAAGTGCCAGTAAACGGCTTTCCTCGGTTCACGCTGACAGGGAGAGGCGATTGGCGGCTCTCCCTGTCGGGGGGGGGGGCAGAGCTGATAATCGGCACATTGATTATCAGCACATCCCCCATCAAAGGGTGCCAATCAGTGCCCAGCACCTGCCAGCCTCTCCCCATAATATCTGTCAATGCCCACAACAGTGCCAATCAGTGCCCCATCAAAGTGCTGCTCAGTAATGCCTGTCAGTAGCTCCTCATCAGTGCCGTCTATCAGTGTGCACCAGTTTTTTTTTTTTTTTTTAATTGACGGTCTTTTTTCCGTTTATATCGCAAAAATTAAAAACTGCAGAGGTGATCAAATACCACCAAAAGAAAGCTCTATTTGTGGGAAGAAAATGATAAAAATGTAGTTTGTGTACAGTGTTGCATGACCGCGCAATTGTCATTCAAAGCTAAAAATTGTCCTGGGTAGGAAGGGGGGAGAGTGCCTGGTATGGAAGTGGTTAAAGTCCATCTGTAGTCTTCTCTTTTTTAGAGTGATGTAAGCTTTTTCAATGCATTTTTTCATGTAATATATCTTGAAAGAAAAAATAATTGCCCTCTTTACAAATAGTAAATGCAGCTTGGAATTTGAGTTTCTCTTGGAAATGGCCAGGCCATTGCCAGTTTTTGCTGGAGTGACTGAGTAGGGTGTTGATTTCCCTGCAGATGGAGTAATGTGCTGTCAATCTAAGGCCTGATTCACACCTATGCATTTTTAATGCATTTTGCAGAGTTGCACTACAGTCCATTTAACATGGTTTCCTATGGAACATGTTATGTAGTGCAAATCTGCAAAATGCAGGATCTACAGATATGTACAAAATCTTTCTGGTGTTAAGAGCCCAGTCTTGCTGGTATGGGCAACTTATATCTCATAATGTATACATTTTTTTAAAAATTTTTTTATTTTTTTTAAACCCTTTGAAGACCAGGCTTTTTCTGGCACTTTTTGTTTACACGTAGCAATCTTCTTTTTTTTTTTTTTTTTTTTCTTAATAGAAAATTACTTGGAACCCCCAAACATAAATATATATATATAATTAATTCAGGTCCTAGAGAATAAATTGAGTTTCGCTATTTTTCATGTCACACGGTATTTGCGCAGCGTTTTTTTAAATGCAGAATTTTAATGCCAAAAAAGCACAGTACATAACCCAATTCTTTTGTAAAATATAAAAGATGTTACGCTGAGTAAATAGGTGCCAAACACGGCCCGTGCAACGGCGACAAACAGACTTTTTTACTATCCATAGGCGACGCTTTAAAAGCTTTTACAGGTTACCATTTTAGTGCTGGAATTGCTGCCCATGATCTGACATTTGGGAAGATACCTCACATGTAATGATGGGCTCAGGAGTGTTCGGATTGTAGCAGCCAGGAAGTCGTCACTGCGCACCGCCAATCATAGGCAGCCTTGTGTATGCAGCTGCGGGCTGGGAATGCCTCACTGCTTATGATTGGTAATATGCAGTAACGGCTTCCTTGTGGGTACATTCTGAACACGCCTGAGCCCATCCTTACGTGTGGGACGATCAATGTTTATGTGTGGGGGTCCGACACGTGCGTTTGACTTTGCGCACTAGCATGGGGGGGACAAGCGCACTTTATTTTTTTTAATTACTATTATTTGTTTTTTATTTTTACACTGTTGCTTTCATTTTTTTTATTTTTTTTTATCATATATATTGCTGTCACAAGGAATGTAAACCTCCTTTTGTGACAGCAATAGGCGTGTGACAGGTACTCTTTATGGAGGGATCTGGGATCTGTCTGTAAGACCCTAAATCACTCCTCTGTCCTTTAAAAGCATTAAAAATGCCAAGATTAGTGTTTTGAACACTTTTTTTTTTTTTTTTTTTAAACAAATGGCGCAGTTGACATCTGGGTGATGTCATGTCTTCGCTTCTGGGTTACCATAGCGGAGACCTGATCAAAGCTGTTCACGGCTTTGTTTGGGTGTCCAACTAACCGGTGGGTAGCTCGGGTCTACTGGTGGAACAGGAGAGCCTGAGCAAGCCATGGAATGTGGCGGGAGGGGGCGTCCCCTCCCGCTGCTTGTAATAGCAATCTAGTTGGCCAATCTGATTTTCGATTTACAAGCGAGCGGACTGTGAGCTCTAAAAAAAAAAAAAAAAAAATGGTACCAGGACGATTCACCCCGGTACACCCACTTGAAGTCAAATAACGTACTAGGTACGTGTTTTGGCGGCAAGTGGATTTTTGACCATAATTGTTTGGTTTATAACCATTTTTTTCATTTTTGGATAGAGAGGGAAAGTTTAGAACCCCTGTCAGGTTTTACTGCCATCTTGGGACTCTGTTGAGAGATTTCTTCTTATTTCCTGACCTTGGGAAGAAATCTCTCCAGTGGAGCCTTCAGCTGTGGTAAAGCCTGATCAGGAATCCTAATCCTTCCTCTCTATCCAAAAGTGATAAAAATATATTTTGACTGTATATACGTTATAAATAAAGGATGATGAAATGTAAGCACTGCTGATTTATACAGTGGATAGTGCTCATTCATTGATAGTATTTGTGTACACAGAATAGGAGCCATGAGCAAGAAAAGATTAATGCACAATACAAACACACATCAGTGCAACAACCATATGGCAGACTCCAAGGATTTGATTTGATGACAGTTGTGTTAAGTGGACTGTGGGAGGCGTAATAAAGATTAGGCATAGTCAAGGTTCACATCTGTGGGTGCAGGACTGCAGGTAAATTTGCACACGTTTTTGTAGCCACATAAATGAGCTGCTTTAAAGAGAATGCTCTGAAAAATGTAATGCGCACACCGAAGCACATGGTTTAAAAAAAACAAAGTTCAGGGACTTTTTTTGTGCAGGCAATACAGGTGTAGCAGCCCGTTCAAGTGAATGGGCTGCTGTGACTAGGCAAATGGGGTATGCTGAACCACGAAGTTATGAACCTAAGCCTAAGTTAGGGCTTGGGTGCACTGCACATGCCATTATTGTAATGGGGGCCTAATATTATAAGAATGTATTGTTCCATATTATGTTTTTAGTAGTGTTGTCATCAGTTTAATCAAGAATATAAAAGTTTCCAAGTAGGATAGGTCTGAGACGAGATGAGACAAAAAAAAAAAAAAAACTCAATACGTATGTGTTCTTGTGGAATGTGATGTGCACCAGAAATTGGAGAATTCTTATTTGCTACTGAATGTCACATGATATTGCAATTTGTTTGGTATGTGATTGCATATATGTTGGGTGCTTAGAATTTAGACCCCTTTCACACTGGGGCGCTTTGCAGGCGCTATGGCGCTAAAAATAGCGCCTGCAAAGAGCCCTGAAACAGCCGCTGCTGTGTCTCCAGTGTGAAAGCCCCGAGGGCTTTCACACTGGAGCAGTGCACTGGCAGGATGGTAAAAAAAAGTCCTGCTAGCAGCATCTTTGGAGCGGTGTGTATACTGCTAATTCACCGCTCCTGCCCATTGAAACCAATGGGGCACCGCGGCTATACCGCCTCTGCAGAGGCGCTTTGCGGTGGTTTTTAACCCTTTCTCGGCTGCTAGTGGGGGGGGTAAAACCACCCCGCTAGCAGCCAAATACCGCCGCTAAGACGGTAAAGCGCTGTTAAAAATAGCGGCACTTTACCACTGACGCACCTCCCGCCCCAGTGTGAAAGCAGCCTAAGTGCATTAGTGCGCCAAGCGGTATGTGGCGCTACTAGTACTCCTTTATAAACTATGATCTTGGTGACATAATAGATAATTTTGTTGCAATTTGACTTTTTTATTTATTTATTTTTTTTCTTCAATAGTTTTACACATAATTTTTCTGTTTTGAGTTTTACCGCTCTGTTACTGTTCTTGTTTTTACTTCTGAAAGCTTTTTTTTTTTAAATTTAAAAATTTTTTTTTTTTTTTTTTTTTTCCCTATATTACAGACAGTTCAACCTTCGAATGAAGAGGGATACATCTCTTTTCTCTCCTGACTTCAAGCTAGAAATGGGAGGAGAAATTGTAGATTATGATACATCTCATATATACAGTGGGCAGCTCTTTGGTAAGTTGTGTGTGATATCTGCTGCTTTTTAAGGCTTTTGCACACAGGCCACCTGCGCCGGTTCAGTCTAAATTAAGCTGTATTTCCTCCACTCACGCAGCACAAGTGCAGCGTACCGCCTGTCATTTACATGAATGGCTGTGCAAAGCTGTACTTGTATATACAGCACTGCTATTGTAAACATGAGTACATCAAGCAAGCATTTGCAAAATAGGTTCCCTATTTTTTTTTGCAAATGTTTGTACACTGTATTCATGTTTACTAGGGATGCACCAATGTGGAGTATTTTCAGGACTACTCGTGAAAATGCTCCCAATACCGAAAACTAATACTTAGCAGTGTGTGATTTGCGTCCATACAAAATGAATGGGCGCAAATCGCACTGCAAAGAATCGCATGCGATTTGAACAGGAATGCAGTGTGATTTCTGTGTGTGTGTGTGTGTGTGTAAACCCAGTAAAGAAAGAAAAGGACAATGTAGTGCAGCAATAGGCAGTTTATTAAAATGTTATAACAACTCACAAAGTAAGTATCTAGTGGACACTTCTACTTCATTGTGGGAAAACAGTGGATCAGACAAGGTTTCCAAATCTATCTAATCCCTATTTTCCCAAATAAGCCATGGCTGGTATGATCTTGGGGTAGCTCAAAGATTTTTCATCTCCTGGTCAGCAGATCCGGAGAATGCCATATTTTCTGTTAAGCTGAACATGCACGTTTATTTCCCTTGTTCAGCCTGTGGAAGTAGAGTTTCTGTACATACCTACAGCAGCCACTCAAGCCTTCCTGTCGAGGCCAAATCTTAAAGTAATTGTTAATTAAAACATAAATAAATAATAAAAAAAACGAGCTTTATTAAATGTACGTGTTATACTAAACCTACTCTGTGCAATGGTTTTGTGTCTGTTACTTTGGGTCCACGGCTGTCAGTCCTGGCTCTGCCCTGCCGTCCCCCCCCCCATAGCAAGTCTCTGTGGGGGCACTCAAGCAGGCTCGCTCCTGAGCTGCACTCCTGTAAATGGACTTTGTCCATTCACACAGTGCGGCTCGGCCTCACGCCCCGCTTTCTCTTCATTGGCTGAATAAAATTATGTGATTGACGGCAGCAGGAGCTAGTGGCAAGAAAGAGACCCGGGAGAGCTCAGGTAAGTATAAGTGGGGCTGGGGGGGAGCTGCACCCAGGTTTGTTACCTTAATGCATAGAATACATTTAAGGTAGAAAAAAAAATCTTCTGCATTTAGAACTACTTTAAGCAGAAATAATTGAATTGCTTGTTGGTGGTGCTGGGGTGTGTCCATCGCTTCCTGCCTTCTGTGCATTCCTGTTGTTGTCATATCAGGTTGTCCATCATAGTAGTGGACCAGTAGGAATGTGAGGAGTGGACTTAACAGAAAACCCTGACACTATGCTGAAGTGTTGCCCAGTAGAACAACCCAGCCTTTGGCTGTGACAGAAAAGTTTGGCATCAGTTAGTGAGCGAAAAAAGTATTTGATCCCCTGTTGATTTTGTACATTTGTCCACTGACAAATGATCAGTCTATAATTTTAATGGTAGGTTTATTTTAACAGTGAGACACAGAATAACAACAAAAATATCCAGAAAAACGCATTTCAAAAAAGTTATAAATTGATTTGCATTTGTGAAATAAGTATTTGATCCCCTATCAGTCGGCAAGATTTCTGGCTCCCAGATGTCTTCTATACAGGTAACGAGCTGAGATTAAGAGCACTCGCCTAAAGGGAGTGCTCCTAATCTCAGCTTATTACCTGTATAAAAGACACCTGTCCACAGAAGCAATCAGATTCCAATCTCTCCACCATGGCCAAGACTAAAGAGCTGTCCAAGGATGTCAGGAACACAATTGTAGACCTAAAACAAGGCTAGAATGGGCTACAAGAACATGGCCAAGCAGCTTGGTGAGAGGGTGACAACAATCCAATTATTCGCAAATGTAAGAAACACAAAATAACTGTCAATCTTCCTCAGTCTAGGGCTCCATGCAAAATCTCACCTTGTGGAGTTTCAATGATCATGAGAAGGGTAAGGAACTACCCTTCTCATGATCATTGAAACTGGAAAAGTCTTGTCAATGATCTCAAGGCATCTGGGACCATAGTTACCAAGAAAACAATTGGTAACACTATGCCATGAAGGACTGAAATCCTGCAGCACCCACAATGTCCTCCTGCTCAAGAAAGCATATGTACAGACCTGTCTGTAGTTTGCTAATGAACATCTGAATGATTTAGAGAACTGGGTGAAGGTGTTGAGGTCAGTTGAGACCAAAATCGAGCTATTTGGCATCAACTCAACGTCCC
The DNA here is from genome assembly GCF_042186555.1 of Aquarana catesbeiana. NCBI lineage: Eukaryota > Metazoa > Chordata > Amphibia > Anura > Ranidae > Aquarana > Aquarana catesbeiana. The sequence continues at coordinate 89,781,546 of NC_133326.1, read as the reverse complement.
CATTGGCAAACTTGGAGGTGGAAACATTATGCTTTTGGGGGTGATTTTCTGCTAAGGGAACAGGAGAACTTCACCATGTCAAAGGGACGATGGACCATCAAATCTTGGCCGAGAACCTCCTTCCCTCAGCCTGGGCATTGAAAATGGGCCGTGGATGGGTCTTCCAGCATGACAATGGGCTAAAACACGCGGCCAAGGCAACAAAGGAGTGGTTCAAGAAGAAGCACATTAAGGTCCTGGAGTGGCCTAGCCAGTCTCCAGGACTTAATCCTCATAGAAATAATTTGGAGGAAGCTGAAGGTTCGAGTTAGAAAACATCAGCCTCGAATACCCTAATACCCTAATGACCTAATGGAGAGGATCTGCAAAGAGGAGTGGGACAAAATCCCTCTTGAGATGTGTGCAAACCTGGTGGCCAACTACAAGAAACTTCTGACCTCTGTGATTGTCAGCAAGGGTTTTGCCACCAAGTACCAAGTCCATGTTTTGCAAAGGGGTCAAATAATTATTTCACTCATTAAAATGTAAATCAATTCATAACTTTTTGAAATGCATTTTTCTGGATATTTTTGTTGTTTTTCACTTTTAAATTAAACCTACCATTTAAAATTATAGACTGATAATTTCTTTGTCAGTGGGCAAATGTACAAAATCAGCAGAGGATCAAATACTTTTTTCCCTCACTGTATGCGTAGGCACCTCCATTATTACGCTTATTACCTACAGAAGTTCCCCACTCGGCGAAAGCATTTAAGTATTTAATAACCTTGTCAGAACACATGTACGTGTGCTTTTTTTGTTTGTTTTTTTGTCTTTTTGTTTTTTGTAAAGTGCAAATATTCTGTTTGGTTTTAACAGGGGAACAAGGAACTTCGAGTCATGGATCTGTATTGAATGGCAGGTTTGAAGGCTTTGTTAAGACTCCTCAAGGCACCTTTTATGTTGAGCCAGCAGAAAGATTTTTTAAGGACAGAGCCGTTCCATTTCATTCCGTCATGTATCACGAGGATGATGTCAGTAAGTATTGTTTATGTATATATGACAAATGGGGCCTTTAGTGGCACTTCATATTTGTACTGTGCTGTGTGGATTCGGATGGCTTCTAACTTTTACATGGTATCTTCATGTGGACTTCCAGATTTCAGAGCCCTTCATCTTCCTCCTTTTAGCACTAATGAAGTACATCTATAAAGTGAAGCTTGTTAGTGACTTGGTTGGCTGCCATTCATGCTAATAATTTCAGTGGCCTGAGGTTCTCAAGCTAGATTTGTTACATGTCTCAAAATCTAGTACAAATATGAGCAGTGGCTTCATGCTTTAATGGATGTTGGCATTTTTGCAAGAAATTGCGCAATAGGAAAGAAAAAATGTGGCATTTCAGCAGCTTGAATAACTAATATTGTGAAATGTTAACTTTGCCCAATTTTTTTTATGCTGCCAGTATGTAACTGTATGTACATGAGTGCTGCCCAGGAATCAAATTGCTTTGGGAACTGCAAATTCACATAGCAGTTATATGCTTGTAGCCTGTTTAAAAAGTTCTGTTATTTAAACTTTGTAGTATCTGTTGCATTCATTTTTAATATCCTAACCTGTAGTAATGAAGATGTACAATTTTAAAGATTTGATCATTTAAACCCAAACCTGCAAACATATCAGGCATGTGCTTATTTATTGCATTTGCTGTTTGTTGTGGGTAGGATTGGTGCTTTTGTCCAAGCTTTGGCCAGCGCTTACAGACCACTTCGCTGGCATTTGCTATCAGCTTTTCAAACACTCTGCTGCTTTCAAGCCAACAAAGGCTTTTTTTTTTTTTTTTTTTTTTTTTTTTAATGCTTTTATGTGCTTTTTTGTAACGGCGCATGTTGCAGATATCCAGCTATGAAAATAGGTGGGGTAGGTTTACCATTTATTAACCAGACACTTTTACCCCCTTTCCGTGCACGCAAATTTTCAGCGCTGTCACACTTTGAATGATGTTTGCTCAGGCATGAAACACTGTACCCAAATGAAATTTGTATTTTTTTGAGACACAGCTTTCTTTTGGGGGTTTAAATCACCACTGGTTTTTAATTTTTTTGCGATAGAAACTGAAGACCAAAAATTTGGGGGGGGAAATTTTTTTTTTCTTAGTTTCTGGTATAATATATTGCAAACATTTTTTCCATAAATTTAGGCCAAAATGTATTTTGCTAAATTTCTTTGGTGAAATAACCCAATTCAGTGTACACTATTTTAGCCTGTGTGAAAGTTTGTCTACAGTCTATGGTATATATGTTTAAAAATTAATTAGTCCTGATGTACTGACTGCTATCTCATTTCTTGAGGCCCTAAGATGCCAGGACAATGCAAATACCCCCCAAATTACCCCTTCTTTTAAAAGTGAACAATCCAAGGTTTTTAGTAAGGGCTATGGTGAGTTTTTTAAATTTGTAATTTTCTGCCACACTTTTTTGAAAAGGCCCTACGTTTTTTTTTTTTTTTTCCTTTTTAGAGTTGTCATTAGTTATCACTCACAGCATAGGCATACTTATAATTACGCCCCTGAACACATAATGCTGCTACTCCTGAATATGGGGATACCATATGTGTGACTTTTGTTCTCAGCCTAGCCGCATGTAGGGGCCCAAAATCCAAGGAGCATCATCAGTTCTAGGCGCATAAATTGCATATCATATTTCTGGATTACCTATCACATTTTTACTGGCCCTGAAGCACCAGGACAGTAGAAATCCCCACAAAATGACCCCATTTTAGAAATCAAACACTCCTTCTGAAAGGCAACATGTGTGAGAGTATGTGTGTATGTATATATGTGTGTGTATGTCTGTGTCTCTCTCTCTCTCTCTATCTCGATCCTCGATCCTCGATCCTCGATCCTCGATCCTCTATCCTCTATCCTCTATCCTCTATCCTCTATCCTCTATCCTCTATCCTCTATCCTCTATCCTCTATCCTCTATCCTCTATCCTCTATCCTCTATCCTCTATCCTCTATCCTCTATCCTCTATCCTCTATCCTCTATCCTCTAATCTCGATTATCACGCTTATACTAGCACTAGTTCACTCGTTTATATTTTATGTAAAGATTCAGCATGTATACAGTATTTATATGGATTTTTTTGCCATGCTTGAGACCATTATTACTTTCATTTGAGGGGAAAAAATGGACTGTATGTAATACCTTTCCTCACTGTATACCATTAGCTATTTATCAACAATTGGGGACATCTATTGTTGATTTGTTACAGGAATTGCCTCTATTTATGTGTATTTGGTACTTTTGCACTTGGTCACTTTATTTTGCACACTTGCACATATTTATTGTATTGTTTCATTGATTACAGCGCAGCACTACCTTTTATATTTTATTTATACTAGGGTTCTGACATTACCTTCAGCAGTATACGATTCATTTATTGCATGGCGCGGGGAACCCATTTATCCCGATACCTGGACCCTATTGAGGTTGCACAGGCAGTACAACTCCTCCGGGATGGCACATTAATATGTGCCATTGCCAGAAGGTTTGCTCTCGTAGCACACTTTCAAGAGCAAGGAGGAGATTCCAGAAGACAGGCAGTTACTCTAGGAGTGCTGGACAGGGCCGTAGAAGGTCCTTAACTAATCAGCAGGAGCGGTATTTGCTCCTTTGTGCAAGGAGGAACAGGATGAGCACTGCCAGAGCCCTACAAAATGACCTCCAGCAGGACTCTGGTGTAAATGTCTGACCAAACAATCAGACTTCATGTGGGTGGCCTGACATCCTCTGGTGGGCCCTGTGCTCGTGGCCTGGCACAGCGGAGCTCGATTTGCTATTTGCCATTGAACTCCATAATTGGCAGGTCCTCCACTGGAGCCCTATGCTTTTCACAGATGAGAGCAGGTTCACCCTGCATGTGACAGACATGAAAGAGAAGCCGTGAAGAACGTTATGCTGCCTGTAACATTGTTCAGCATGACTGATTTGGTGGTGGTTCAGTGATGGTCTACGGAGCATATCCATGGTGGGACGCACAGACCTCTACAGACTAGACAATGGCACCCTGACTGCCATTAGGTATTGGGATGAAGTCCTTGAACCCATTGTCAGACCCTACGCTAGTGCAGTGGATGTTTTGTTAGATTACGGTAAGTATTAAAACTGTACTTGTGCATAACAACCTGTTGAATGGGAAGCACTTGGCTTTAGGAAGCCATTTAACTGCAAAGGTGTGAAGGTTCCTGTGACATCTGACCAATACAGAACCCAATGTTCTGCAGTAGCTCTATGGAGTTTGTGCCATTCCTAGACCACTGCTGGAGATGTGCTTCTATTTATCCAGTTATCTTCAGTGAGACTTTTCTCCATTCTGGCTTATTTTAAGTGAATTGATGTTGTATCTATGTGGTAACATTGACTGACCCAGCTGCCATATGGCGGATATTAAAATATTCATGCCTTAAAAAATGCAAGTGAGCCTTGAAATAGATTTTGTTTGACTCTTCTACGGTGCCCACAAGGACCTCTGTGTGATCACTAAAGTTGCAGCAAAGGTAATTGCCATTTTCTGGAGGGCTGCGTTTGATTTTAGATTAATTGTCATCATTTTGCACTCCAGTAATCCATTTTTATGATTTAATTTAGGTAGGCAAATCCTCCTTTAGGAGATAAATTAACTCTCAGTTCACAGTTGGGTACGATTTCCTTTAGTCTTTATTCTCAATCTTTGATCCATGCTTCAAATAATTGGAAGAAGAGATTAGATGACATCTGCCTGTGTTTAAAAATATAGTGCATACAGCATCCACTAATAAATTGTTAAAGCTGAACTCCGGGCTTAACAAATAGTATTTAGGCGCAAGAGGCATGTGTATTCTTTAATCTGGTGTCCTTGTGCATTTCTTCCAGTTCTGTGCCTCTGTGCAGGATTTTCCTGTAGTAAAAAAAAAAAGCAGTCACTGCGGTGTTCTCCCTCTACTTGTGTAGGTTGACATGCTGTATATTCTCCCCCGTAATATTCTGCAGGAAGCCTGTAGTAGGAGGGACCTGCTTGGCCCCACTAACACTTTTGCTCTCTACACTGGCTATGTGCATCACGATGTCGATGCTACTTTCACAAGGTTCTGTTTCACAAGGTATCTGGCTTTGCATAGCCATTTGGTGCACACAAGGTAGATTTTATATCATTTGTGGCTATTGCCTGAAACCTTCTGCCCGGAGTTCAGAACAATCATATGTACAGTCTTGAACCTAGGAGAGAGAGAGAGTTGAGATATAGATTATATATAGACAGATTGATCTAATTCTGTAAAATGTATTGCATGCTGATAAGGTAAGTATTCATTATGGTAAAGAATAGGTTTGAAAGGGGGTTGTAGACTTTTTTTTTTTTTTTTTTTTTTTTTGCTGAATAGTAGATGGCCTCTTCAGTTGAACGGTGGCCAGTGGCAAAAACTGACCCGCTGTGACTGGCGGTTTTCCACCAGCTTAGGGTTTTAACTCTGAAATTTCACAATTCAGCTGCTTCAATATCAGTGGGTTTCCATTGTAGAAATTGGTTTAAAGAGGATTCTGCTTTTCATATTGAAACAGAATTGTCCTTTTTAAATGCAATTATATTAGAAAAATTTAGAAACCATTCTTAGATGCATATTTAAATTGCACAATTTAAACTAAAATTCTAATTTTTGGCTTCTTTTATTAAAGGTCAGATCCAGCTGAAATGCTTTGATTTTGATGGGGGGGGGTTAGAACCCCCCTTATAGGGAGTAGTGGGAAAGTTCTCGAACAGGCCAGCTTTTAAGACCTTGAGTGCACAGGGCATCTGTTTAAGCTAAAACGTCAGAACTCCTGGCAGCAAAAAACTGCTAAAAAAGTATTGCATGTGCACCTAGGCACGTCTAGCATTTGAGCTTCAAAGCTACTTTCACACTGGGGCGGGGGTGCGTTAACGGTAAAGCACAGCTAGTTTTAGCGGAGCTCTACCGTCGTTTTTAGCGACGCTTTTCAGGCCACTAGCGGGGTGCCTTTAAACGAAGAAAGGGTTAATAGCGCCCATGTTGCGGTGCTTCGCAGCACTGCCCATTCATTTCAATGGGCAGGGCATTTTGGGAGTGGTGTATAAACTTCCCCAAAGATGCTGCTTGCAGGACTTTTTTTTTTTTTTTTTTCCTCGTCCCGCAGGTGCACTGCTCCAGTATGAAAGCACTCGGGCTTTCACACTGGGGAGACGTGAGAGGTGCTTTAGAGCTAAAATGCCTGAAAAGTGCCTCAGTGTGAAAGAAGTCTAATGCATTCTCTTGGCCAGAGTGTGTGTGTGTTTATGGATATAGATAGATTCTCACAAAAGTGAGTACACCCCTCACATGTTTTGTAAATATTTTTTATATCTTTTCATGTGACAACACTGAAGAAATGACACTTTGCTACAATGTAAAGTAGTGAGTGTACAGCTTGTATAACAGAAATTTGCTGTCCCCTCAAAATAACTCAAGCACAGCCATTAATGTGTAAACCGCTGCCAACAAAAAGTCTGTACACCCCTAAGTGAAAATGTCCAAATTGGGCCCAATTAGCCATTTTTCCTCCCAGGTGTCATGTGACTCGTTAGCGTTACAAGGTCTCAGGTGTGAGCGGGGAGCAGGTGTGTTTAAATTTGGTGTCATCGCTCTCACTCTCTCATACTGGTCACTGAAAGTTCAGTCATGGCAAAAAAACTCCCTGAGGATCGAAAAAAAAAAAGGACTTCTTGCTCTACATAAAGATGGCCTAGGCCATAAGAAGATTGCCAAGACCCTGAAACTGAGCTGCAGCATGGTGGCCAAGACCATACAGCGGTTTAACAGGACAGGTTCCACTCACAACAGGCCTCGCCATGGTTGACCAATGAAGTTGAGTGCACGCGCTCAGCGTCCTATCCAGAGGTTGTTTTTAGGAAATGGACGTATAAGTGCTGCCAGCATTGCTGCAGACTTGTCGAGCATGTGTGGCGGCAACCAGATGAGGAGAACAAAGACAAGTGTGTCTTGCCTACAGTCAAGCATGGTGGTTGGAGTGTCATGGTCTGGGGGGCTGTGTGAGTACTGCCAGCACTGGGAAGCTACAGTTCATTGAGGGAACCATGAATGATAACATGTACTGTGACATACTAAAGCAGAGCATGATGCCCTCCCTTCGGAGACTGGGCTGCAGGGCAGTATTCCAACATAACCCCAAACACACCTCCAAGGATGACCATGGCCTTGCTAAAGAAGCTGAGGGTAGAGGTGATGGACTAGCCAAGCATGTCTACAGACCTTAACCCTATTGAGCATCTGTGGGGCATCCTCAAACGGGAGGTGGAGGAGCGCAAGGTCTCTAACATCCACCAGCTCTGTAATGTCATCATGGAGGAGTGGAAGAGGACTCCAGTGGCAACCTGTGAAGCTGTGGTGAACTCCCTGCCCAAGAGGGTTAAGGCAATGCTGTAAAATAATGGTGGCCGCACAAAATATTGACACTTTGGGCCTTATTTGGACATTTTCACTTAGGGGTGTACTCACTTTTGTTGGCATTTAGACATTAATGGCTGTGTTGAGTTATTTGTAGGGAACCGAAAATTTACACTGTTATACAAGCTGTACATTCACTACTTTACATTGTAGCAAAGTGTAATTTCTTCAGTGTTGTCACATGAAAAGATAATAAAATATTTTTAAAATATGAGGGGTGTACTTAAATTTTGTAAGGTGTATGTGTATGTGTATATGTATATGTGTGTGTATGTGTATATGTATATGTGTGTGTATGTATGTATATATATATATATATATATATATATATATATATTATAATATATTTTTTTTAATAATATGAATTTATATTTAATTTTACATACATACACGCGCACACACACGCAGGCTACTTTATTAGGTACACCTTGACAGTACTGGGTTGGACCCCCTTTTTCCTTCAGAACTGCCTTAATTCTTCGTGTCATGGATTCAACTAGGTATTTGAAACATTCCCTCAGAAATTTTGGTCCATGTTGAAATGATAGCGTCACGCATTTGCTTCGGATAAACATCCATGATCCGAATGTCCTGTTGCACCACATCCCGAAGGTGCTCTATTGGATTGAGATCTGGCGGCCATTGGAGCACAGTGAACTCATGTTCAAGAAACCAGTTTGAGATGATTTGAGCTTTGTGATGTGGTGTGTTATCCTGCTGGAAGGAGCCATCAGAAGATGGGTACACTGTAGTCATAAAGGGATGGACATGGTCAAAGCAGTGCTCAAGTAGACTGTGGCATGGGTTTAAATGATGCTCAATTGGTACTAAGGGGCCCAAAGTGTGCCAAGAAAATATTCCCCACATTACACCCCCACCACCAGCCTGAAGCATTGATACAAGGCAGGATGGATCCATGCCTTTTATGTTTACGCCAAATTTTGACCCTGCCATCTGAATGTTGCAGCTGAAATCGAGACTCGTCAGACCAGGTAACGTTTTTCCAAACTTCTATTGTCCAATTTTGGTGATTTGTTGTAGCCTCAGTTTCCTGTTCTTATCTGACAGGAGTGCCACCCGATGTGGATTTCTGCTGCTGTAGCACATCTGCTTCAAGGTTTGATGTGTTGTGCATTCATAGATGGTATTCTGCATACTTTGTTGTAATGAGTGCTTATTTAAATTACTGTTGCCTTTCTATGATCTTGAACCAGTCTGCCCATTCTCCTCTGACATCAACAAGGCATTTCCGTCCAAACAACTGCCGTTCACTGGATGTTTTCTCTTTTTCTGGTCATTATCTGTAAACCCTAGAGATGGTTGTGCGTGCAAAACCCAGTAAATCAGCAGTTTTTTAAATACTCAGACCAGCCATCTGGCAGCAACAACCATGCCATGTTCAAAGTCATTTAAATCCTCTTTCTTCCCCATTCTGCTACTCGATTTGCATTGAGTGCATTGAGTTGCTGCCATGCGATTGGCTGATTAGCAATTTGTATTACCAAGCAATAGAACAGGTGTACCTAATGAAGTGGCCGGTGAGTATGTATTTGTGTATGTATGTGTGATAGGAGTTGTAACCCCCAACCCCCCCCCCCCCCCAAATCATGGAAAGATTAAGTCAACGGCTACCAATACTGTAGCTGCTTGCTTTTATTAATGGGACACTTACCTGTCCAGGGTTCCCACGATGTTGGCACCCCAGATGATTTTCTGATCGGCTCTCGGGTGCTGCCGCTGCTATTCATGTAAAGGGGAGCTGTCAGTGAAGCCATTCGGCTTTACAGTCAGTCCCCTACTGCGCTGCACTTTTTTACTGGCCCAGTGGCAGAGGAAGGAGGAGGGCTGAACTTCCAAGGGGTGGCGCCGTCTCCCTAAAGTACTCGTTCAACCCCACCATAAAAAGTGCCAAATGTGGCACGGGGGGGGGGGGCAGCATATTAGTGGCTGTGACAGACCTAGCCGGAGAGAAGACTGAATGCAGGCCTCTTGCCTTTCGACTATGGGCCCTGGATTTTAAGGGAACAATACTCTTTGTGAGGTGTATGCCTGGGGACCCTGAACTAATGTTACTTTGGATTCAAGTCCATGTCCCCCCCCCCAAAACACAAAATTCTGGGAAACCCGTATGTGCCATATTATAAATAGTGACTGCTTTACAATGTTGTGTGTGTGTGTGTGTGTACATATAGTGTGTTGTCTCATGTTGTTGTGTACTGTTTGCTGTGCTAGTTTGGGGTGGGGCTGTATTCCACTGTTCTATTGTGTTTGTCTGCCTTGAATCACAGGATGTGTATTTCTATGGAGGGAGGGGGGATTCCCCCAGCAGCTCTCCTTGCTGATAAGACTGTGTGTTGATGAGAGACGTTGGACACACCTGACCTGTGTGTCCATTGTCATTGGACAGTTTGTCCCGCCCGGTTTTCCAAGGGTGGGGGGGAGGCGTTTTGAAGTGGGATCTGTGTGACATGTTTTTGAATAAAGATTCATTCCTGCTTGACCCTCAAGACAGAGCATCTTGTCTCGTATTTGGGGGGAGAATTATTCGTATGGGTTTCTTGTTCGGCTGATTGAAGTGTCCGGTAGCTGCCTTTGTGTTTGGGTATGGAATGTCCTCAACGACTTTAGCCCCTTTCATACTAGGGATGTCGTTACAACGGCGATTCCACTTTTGGGTGGAACTCTGCTTTAAGCTGTGTTAATTGATTAGAAGGTTCTAGTTATAGTTTGTAATCACTTGTGTACATCATCATTTTTCATCTTATCGACCGTGATTTAGGCAAACAAATTCTCCATAAATGATCTCCACTGAAAGTTCTAAAACCTGCAGTTTTTATTCATATTTTTCTATATCTGTTGTTTTTTTAGTGCTCTTTCAAGTGTGAAGAGTAAAGTTTAATGACCGATCCATTTTAAGCTTGACTCTCATGTGTCTGTTGCCCTCTAAGCTACATGATAAAACCTCCGGATGCTGAAGGCTTTTTGGTTGTTATCAGATGGTCACTAAGTAATTGTTAATTCCTATGTCTGTACATTTCTGCACACAGAGGGTGGATTTTTTTTTTTTTTTTTTTGTCAGATGTATTGTTGAAAGGAGGATCAGCTGTTGCCATGGCAGAATCGTTAGGAGGGATAGCAGTCCAATTAGAGCTAATAATAATGTGGTCTCCCAGGTCAACTGATCCGTCTTCACAGCTTGTGATGTTTGTAAGTAGTGGTAATAGGCTGATGACTCAATTGGAGATTTTGTTCTTAGCATAATGGAGAGCGCGGAGATAATAGGTGCCTTCAGATATCACTATTCTTATATTTATTCTAGAGAGCAGTCAGGAAGCATGGCTGGCCTCTGTGCTTGCTAACTTTATTCAAACACTGTTGCTTGCATACAATTCTGCATTTACTTGACAAAATCACCAGCACGTATGTCAGATAAAGTCTTGAGGTTCATCAATATGGTTTTTGTAGCAGTGTACTGTTCATTGGCTTCACCAATTGTTTTCTTTTGTGTATCCTGCTTGAGCACTGTGCAAGCACTGTTGAAATGTAGAAAATACTTAACATGTCATGGTATCAAAGTGTAAAGTTGGTCCGCAGTGTTTTTTTGAATGCAAGCTCATCAATTTGTCAACTGTGCTGCTTAGTGTAGCAGTTTCTAAATTATTTCACTTGGGTTTTACAAAGTAAATTTGCGTGGATGACATTTTCTTGGCATCTCCTAGCCTTGTTTATCTCACCTTGGTTTGTATTTTGGTTTAATTTAGGATTTGTAAGCTAACCTCCTTGTGCTGTACAATGAGTGCTCTACGATCCCTCAAAACTGATTAACAGAGAAGGTTGCTTGCATCTTGAGTTACTATATTAGTTATCTTGAATCTACATTTCTGAAGAATAATTAGAGCTGTTGAACACAATAATTGCCCCTTTTGAACCCTGCCTAAATTTAAAGTAATATTAAAGGTAAATTTAAATTGTTACTAAACCCACAACCGTTAAATCAGTGTGTATATTCAGTAAAGCATGATTGTTATACTCGCTGTGGAACCTAAGGGGTTGTCACAGAACGTCCCACACTCCGCTTGAGTGCTTCCGTCATATACCACTTCCTCCCAGTCTGTATACAGATATCCCAACCTCTGCGAGCACAAACAAGGCGACACTTGCTTGTTGCTACCAAGAACTCACTTTATTCAGAACCAGAATACAGTCTTATATACACAGGAGAAGATTACTCTAACAATACAAATGTAACCTAATTAACATGAGCTAATTATCTAATCCTTTATACAGCCTAGGTGACTGAGACATGACCTTTCGCCCAGACTTGTGGGCACCGAGTTTCACACAGTTATATCAACACAATAGCAGTCGTCCCGTCTCCTACATTGTTTAGAGGACAATGTCATTAGCTCATTCAATTAACATAAACACAGGTTGATGACACCAGCATCTCCTCACAGGATGTGTCCCAACAGAATGAATCCATTGAAAATCCAGGGCCCATAATCAAAAGGCAACAGGCTTGCATACAGTCCTCTCCAACAGCCTCTGTCCCGGCTAGGTCTGTGACAGGGGTTAATCCTCCGCATTGTGTAAATGAGCTTTTTGATCCTGTTTTCTCTAATCCTCCCCTTCAATTGTCCCCAATCATCTGCTGATAGCACCGACCTTGGGGCACTCTGCACATGCTCTGTTTGGTGTGGATTGCTAGTTTTTTATTTGGGTGGTTGCATGTAATCGGCACAGGGCCAATCAGCACTATCCAGAGGGTCAGGGGTCATGCAGCCTCATAATACAGTCAGAGAATAAAAAAACTCCAAGCTTTAACCAGTGCTTGGCCTGACACTGATAGAAGTCACAAAACTGCTATATACTGCCGATGAAAAGGTATTTAGCAGTTTATATTTACTAAAAGAATTGCATTTGTATGTTCTGTGTACTGTGGGAGAGCAGATATAGTGAATGCAGGGTCCTGGGTTTAGTTTAAAAAAAAAAAAAAATGTTATACTTGCCTGTGCTGGGCAATGATTTTGCACATTCTAGCCCCGATCATCCTCTTCTTGGGTCATCCTCCGGTTCTCCTGGCTCTTTCTCCTGCTGAGCAAGCAGTCTGCTATAGGGGCACTTGTGAGTGGCCGCTCCCAAGTCCCACTCTGTGTGTCCATAAGACACAGATCCAGGCTTGTTCCTGTCCCACTCCCTCCTCACTGGCTGTCTCAGTTAGTAAGGAGGCTGAGAGCCGGGAGAGCAGCTGCTCTCGTGCTCTTCACTGGATCGCGATTTGGCTCCGGTATTAGGGGAGGCTGCAAGGGGAGCAGCATACTGAAGGTTTTTTTTTTTTACCTTCAGGCAATAGAATGCCTGAAGGTAAAAAACCTTCAGCCTTTAGAATCACTTTAAGAAGACCAGAAAGTGTAAGCACAGAGTTCACAGGCATCTGGGTTAAAGGGGTTGAAGAAATAGTTTAAGGTTTTTTTTTTCCTTTTTAATTGTAATTCTAGGCAAAACCATTTTAGTTTTGTGTAGAATGAAGGGTTAGTACCTCTGGTCCCAATGACAGAATTTTTACTGGGACAGGTAGAGAAGCAACCTTTGAAACAGGGACTTTTTTGTATAAGTGGACTGTTTAGAATTAAACACAACTTCACTTTTAAGTCCCGCTGGTTTGCTCCCTCCCCCCAGCTCCCACTTCCACAATCCTCACCTAGGTGAGGATGACCCTCCTTTCCCTGCTGTCTTCTCGGACATGTCACATGTCCCAGGAGGCTGCAGGACCATTCGCAAAGAGCCAGCTGTAGTTTCTCTGGAAGTCACAGCCAGTTTCTATATTCAGAATGACCGTGCCAGGGACCTGTAGCCAGAAGAACCCGACTGTGGGAAGACCACTCTGGGTTCCAGTCACGGATTTTTTTTATCTACAGACTTTGTAGCTGCTGACTTTAAACAAAATGTAAAGAAATTAAAGTTACTCTTTAAGTAGACTGGCTGAAGGCTAGAGCCTCCATCTTTTTATATTGTTTATTGGTTAACTTTTCTGCCTTGTGGTCCTTGGTTCGAGTCCTGGTCAGGACACCATCTGCATAAATTTTGCCCATTCTCTCTGTGCATGCATAGGTTTCATCTGGGTACTTGGCTTCTTCCCATACTCCAAGGTATGGCTGGTAGATTAACCACTTCCGGACTGCCCACTATATATATATATATATATATATATATATATATATATATATATATATATATATATATATATATATATGTATATATATATATATAATGTCATTGGTTTGTTGCATACCGTGGTGATGGCAGCAGCTAGCTGCCATAACCTTGGTATTTTTTTTATACAGCGGGCGACCCTCTTTCTGATAAAAGTGGTCCTGGTGGCAGATTCACCATGGGATCACTTTTAGAGACAGCAGGAGAGGCGCCCCCTCCCGCCACTTCCCAGTAGACTCTGGACTTGCCGGGCCATTCAGTAAGCCCGAAGCCGATCTGCTGTGTGGCTGGGCAGGAAGCTATGTGAGGGCACGATAGCCCCCACTTGGCTCTATGGCTTTGGAGGAACAGAGCAAAGTCCAAGTCACTTCCTTTTAAAGGGGTGATTTTTTTTCATCTCTTAAAGGCAAAATGACTTTTTTCTTTTAAATGTAAATATGAGATATGAGATCTTTTTGCCCCCAGATCTTGCACTAAAGAGGGCCTGTCATGCTAATTTCTATTACAAGGGATGTTTACATTCCTTGTAATAGGAATAAAAGTGATAAAAAAAAACATTTAAATGGACAGTGTAAAAATGAAAAAGTGAAATAATTTAAAAAAATAATAATTGCCCCTTTCCTGCGCGCAGAAGCAAACGCATACGCAAGTCGCGTCCACATATATAAACTGTGTTCAAATCGCACATGTGAGGTATCGCCGTGATCATTAGACTGAGAGCAATAATTCTAGTACTAGACCTCCTCTAAACAGGTAACCTGTAAACATTTTTAAAGAGTCACCTATGGAGATTTTTAAGTACCGTAATTTGTCGCCATTCCACGAGCACGAGCAGTTTTAAAGCATGACATGTTTGGTATCTGTTTACTTGGCATAACATCCTCTTTCACATTATACAAAAAAATTGGGCTAACTTCACTTTTTTGAATTACAAAAAATAAAATAAAAAATAAAGTGTGTGACATTCAATATTGCAACAATCTCTATTTTATTCTCAAGGGTCTCTGCTAAAAAGAAATAATGTTTGGGGTTCTAAGTAATTTTCTAGCAAAAAAATACTGATTTTAAATTGATAACAGCAAATGTAAGAAATTGGCCTGGTCCTTAAGAGGTTAATTGGGTCCTGTATAAGTTTTGTCAACCAATACCCCCCCCCCCCCCCCCCCCAAAGTATCAGCTAACCAGAGATGTGTATTCCAACAAATAGCTGCTTGGGAGGGTGGTGGACATTCAAGGTATGATTGTATTGTTGTATTGAAGAAATGCTTGACATTAATTGGCTAAACATAAACTGATACTCTAACATCTATTTTTTTTTTTTTTTTTGAATGCTAATAGGTTTAAAATGTAAATTTTAAAAATTTGTGTGGCTGTACAATCTGCCTGTATATTTTATTCCATCTGTTTGTCAGTATGTACAGAATAAAAAGGAAATCCACACCGGATAACCAACAAATGGTAATTGTGTTAAATTCTACTTCACTTTTGCAAGGGAGAATTACCTGGTGTGATTTTTCAGGTACTTTGTCCAGTAAGGAAAGGTGACTGAAACCCGCAAAGTGAAAACCAGGTTTGCTGAACAGATTATTTAATCTTCTTTTTTTTTTTTTTTTTTTTTTCTTTTAGGTCAAAACAGTTCATATGCACTTTCAACTGTAATGAGCTGCTTATTTAAAGTTTCAAAAGTGGGGTGTTTTTTTTTTTTTTTTTTTTTTTTTTTTTTCACCCTGCATTGATTTGAAAATTTCAGAATTGGAAAATATTTTTGCTAACACAATATAAAATTGAGATTAATCTCTGATAGGAAATTTTCTACAAAAAAGTGATTTAGAATAGTTTTAATGAGTTTTCAACAAAAAGCTCTTTGAGCTTTGGGAGTTTTGTAACCTTCTTGAATTTCTGCCTTCCAGAGTATCCTCATAAATATGGAGCTCAGGGGGGATGTGCAGATCACTCTGTGTTTGAAAGAATGAAATTATATCAGATGTCGGCTCAAACTAAACCGGAGAAGCAGGTAAGGCCTGTTTTTTGACTACAATTTTTCAGAGCCTTAAAAAGCTCATTACCCACAATGCATTGTTATGCTCAGAAGAGAAGTATATTTTAAAATGTGTTCGCGGTGATTATGCAGCTTATTTCTAAATATAGTGGATTATATTAAGTGTAGTTCATTAAAAGTTTACACAGCTTAAGCTGACTGCACATGGTTAGATTTTAATTCGAACGTTCCTTTGAAGTTCTGAAGGATTGCGTTCAATGATGACATTATTGAAGTCAAGACCTATTAAACAGGTTTCTTTTATTAACAAACAAGTGAAATAATCCAAAAATGTCAAAGTTAAGTATTACATTAGCGCAACCAAGCAAAATAAATACAATTGGAAAGAATAAATGGTAATAAACAATTACCAAATGTGATCATATTACGTCCTCAACATGAAAGTCCATATATTTGTGTTGCATCAATATAAATCTCATCCATGAACCACCTTATAGCCACCACCACTGTGATATAGTGCCAGTCTCCCAGTAGAATATATCTCACCAGATATTCTCATTCTTCATTCTCATGAGTGGGCAAAATCGCATAATATATTATGGTAACTCGCAAGACTCTGCATCACTTTTTCCACCCTTCTTAAATCAGAATCTCTTATATCTTATACATATAAGCTCTGAATATATGTAGAAAAAAGAGAAGCCTCCACTAGCGTAATATTGCCAACACCATGCAATGTATTTAAGACTATTGCTTCATTCACATGTGAAAATATTAAAATGAGCATTGTACAAACAATGCCAGCATAATGGCGTTCCCATAACTATCTCCCCACCTCCCATCCTGGCTCTGACTGAGCCAGGATGACTCGTTCTCTCAATGCCACTGTCACTTCTGACGTGTTTCGTCACTTCAGACTTAGTCACGGGATGGTCAGTAAGAGCAAGGCAAGTAGGAGACAGGTGGAAGTGACCAGATTCACAGCACCGGGGCTCAGGTTTATTTTATTTCTTATGAAATCAATACAAAGCAAACCTTTTTTTAAATGAACAGTATCTTGCATTCACAAGTATATATTGCATGGTCATCAGCCAATGAGGTTGCTGTGGATATAAATATATTATGATTGGACACTGGCAAAAACCTAGGGGCACCTGCTTATAACCCTACTCCATTCGTTTTTTGTTTTTTTTTGCTAGTGTCTTTAGGTGATGGACCTCTTTTCCTCTGGAGACATTTCTGTTAAGGGCTGACTGCTTTTTGCCCATGGCTACCTAGCAGTTTCCAGGTTGGTAACCATTGCCATCATCTTTGGGACCTCACACTTTGTGTGTGCCTGGCGTGTAATGTATGTTTCAAGCACAAGATTCTGCATTAGGCACTCACCTTGGCATGTTGTTGCAATGAGTGAGTTAGCCACAGGGTGCTATGCAAGTCCAGGGCCATGGTCATTCTCAATGGTTTTCAAGCTGTGAAGACCCCTTCATGGGTATATGCACTGTGACAGGCAGAGCCTGTACCCCAGGTGGATACAGCAATATGGAAAATGTAAACCAGAATTTTCCTGCTATGTAGACTGGTTCCTAACCATGAAAAATAGTGAAAGTAGGCGC
This sequence comes from Aquarana catesbeiana, assembly GCF_042186555.1. Lineage (NCBI taxonomy): Eukaryota > Metazoa > Chordata > Amphibia > Anura > Ranidae > Aquarana > Aquarana catesbeiana. The sequence goes on along the minus strand of NC_133326.1, from coordinate 89,764,248 downwards.
TTGCCGTGTTTATAACCTATAGCATGAGAAAAAGCTGCCCATAAATACAACGAATCAAAACATTTGCAGTGAATATCAAGTCCAGAATATATGTAGAAGTCTCAAATCACCGTGTCTTTAAAAAGTGATAAGTGACAATATCTTCTTAGGAAGCTATGTGCTCCCACACGTGCAAATCAATTCTTCACTCACCAGATCCCAGCGGCCAACAAAGCAGCATACAAGTGTAAGATACCAACTCCTGTACATGAGATATCGGATCCTGTACCTGGGATAACTGTGACCTATCTGCTAATGGATGCCACTGTTGATTCTCATTCACCAAACATAGATCAGCTGGAACCCCAGAGAGTGTATATAGTGTAGTACATTTTATTAAATGAGTAAATGTTAAAAACAAAGTGTATACACTCACAAGGACATGTGTGAAAGAAGGGCACAAAACAAACCGCTCACTTGGGGGGGGACCTTTCCCTTCCACCACCGCTTGTGGCCCTACTGTTACTATTTTTTCTTATATAGGGTGGTGTTTACACTTAAAGGGGCAGCTGCCTGGGTATTACAGTATATATATTTGCGGATTGGTGCCCTCTCGCCTTTATTAGATTTGGTTTCTCACTATACCGAAACCTCTATTCTTAGCACACAAGAGAGGATGCATAGATGCAGGAATTGGAAGTGATTCACTTTGTGCTAATCCCCTTTAAATTTGTCTTTATAGATGATTTTATTGGTATTTCCTGACCTTTTTTTGAATCTGGTCTCGGCCAGTTCTTGGCCTTGGGCACCCTCATAGGACAGGTTTCTGCCTTATTCATCCTATTCCAGAAACCTCTTGTTTCACAGCCCTTGAAGTGATTGCTAATAAAAAAAAATATATATATGTTTACAAACATGTTATACTTGGTTGCTGTGTGCAATGGTTTTCCTGCAGAGCAGACCTCATACTCCTCTTCTCGCATCTCCCACTGGAGCTCCAGGCTTCTCTCCCCTGCCAAGTGCACCCCAAAGCAAGCCACTTGCTATGGAGGCACTCGTGTGGGCTCGCTGGCTGTGATTGACAGGAGTTGGAGCCAATGGCTCCCACTGCTGCCTTGGTATAGTCAGAGGATCTTGCATGTAAAGTTGCCTTTCTCATGATCATTTGTATGTTTTTGCGCTACCAACCGTTTCTTGCAAGGAGCCTTTTCTTTTATTGCGCAGGGACAAGGTAGTCTTGAGATCAAAACCTTCTGCACAAGGTCTCCTCATTGAGGCGGGTGGAAGATATTGTCCTTCCTTCCCTTTGTCTTGCCATAAGACATACCACAGACATTTCTTTACACTGTCTAGACATTGCTACAGCTGTCAGTCTACTTGGAAGACCTCTTCCTGTGTGTGTTCAGCTTCTTACCCTTGTTTTCTTGTGACCCTGTTGCCAGTTTTTTTGTAATGTGGTTTTCAACCCCTCCATCCATTGCTTGGAGATGTCCCATGGTCTATGAATACAATTCCTATATTGTACAATTATTATAAAGGAAATGTTGACTTGTCTGGAAACTCCTTCTCTTGGAGCACTTCTCTTGGTCACTTCTTATTGCTTGCTAAAATAATGAAGTCTCATGGAATGGGTGAGGTTTATATGAGTGTGCCCCTAGGGGCAGCCCCAGAAAAGCTTTTACCTGTGTCCAGTCACCTGAAGATATCCTGCATATAACCCATGGTCAATGAATCAGTCCTGTATTATTATTAGTATTATTATACAGGATTTATATAGCGCCAACAGTTTGAGCAGTGCTTTGCAAAAAGAAGGAAGACATTACAGTTACAATACAATTTTTGGTACAAGAGAAATCAGATGGCTCTGCTCGTTAGAGCTTACAATCTAAGAGGAAGGGTCAAGTGATACAAAAGGTAATAGCTGTGGGGGATAAGCTGATGGAGAAAGTAAAAACAGGGTATTGGTTAGAAGCATGATAGGCTTCTTTAAAGAGAAGGTTTTTCAGGCATCGTCTAAAGATGGATAGATTAGGAGATAGTCAGACAGATTGGGGTAGGGAGTTCCAAAGGATGGGAGAAGCTCAGGAGAAGTCCTGGTGACAAGGGACCTAGCAGTTTGGTTGATATTTTGAGACAAGGTTAGTGATGTAGCTTGGGGCAGAGTTGTGGATAAGTTGTGGTTAGTACTTTGAATTTTATTCGTTGGAGTGGAAGCCAGTGAAGGGATGGGCAGAGAGGGGTACTAGACACTGAGCGGTTGTTAAAGTGGATAAGTTTGGAGCCGCATTCATGATGGACTGAAGGGGAAATGGCTTATCTAAAGGTAATCCAATGAGGAAGGAGTTGCAGTAGTCAAGGTGAGAGATGAAGAGGAAGTGAATTATAAGCTTTGTGGTGTCATTGGTTAAAAAGGGGCATGTTCTGGAGAAGTTGTGGAGGTTGAGGCGGCATGTTTTGGACCGGGATTGGATGTAGACCTGAAAGGACAGTTCAGAGTCCAGGGTTACACCTAGCACCCTGGCATGTGGGGAGGGATTGATAGTTATGCCATCGATCTTGACAGGGGAAGGAGCACGTGGGGGGAAAAAATGGTATGAGCTTGGTTTTGGATAGTTTTGAGGAAGTGGTGTGACATCCAGTCAGATATGTCTATTGGTAATTTAGTGATACATGAGGAAACTGATGGTCAGCTGAGGGGGTAGAGAGCTTCCCATGGCTTTCAATATCATTTCTACGCCAACGACACACAAATCTATCAGCTGACCCAGGGAGGATGTGTAGATCGAGAATAGGAGAGGTCCAGGGACAGAACCTTGGGGTACCCAAACTGTAAGCGGAATAGGAGAGGAGGAAGTAGAGTTGTAAGTGACTCTGAAGGTGCAGTGAGATTGGTAAGATTTGAACCCATGAAGAGTACAGTCAAGGAGACCAAGGAAATTGAGTTCTTTGAGGAGGGGGTGGTCCACTGTATCAAACGCAGCGGAGAGGTCCTGCAGTAGGAGTATGAAATAGTGACCATTGGTTTTAGCTGTTGGTAAGTAGTTTGTGAGTTTTAGGAGAGCAGCTTCTGTGGAATGTTGAGGGTAAAATCCAGACTAAAGGGGATCAGGAAGGTCATTCTAAATGAGGTGGCAGGTCAGCCTGTATTCCAAGATGAGGAATGCACTGACGAGAACTTTACAAGACCAGTGTTGACCTCACAAGGAGTAATTAAAGTTGTTTCTCGCTACAGGAACAAGGCAAAAGGAAAAATGCTTGGGTATAATCTGGAGGGGGACATTTGGATAATCCCTATACTTAGTGTCACTAAAGGTAACGAAGAAAAGAACGATTTTCTAATCAATGATGGGAGAATCGTGCGAGAAATGTAATAAGAAAAGAAAATTTACGGAGAGAAAAGAAGATTCCCGGCCATTCTTTTCTGTAGCAACATGCGGTGAAATTGAAGGCTTGGTCGGCCGAATTTCGAAAATCAATGATGGCATCATTGGATCACAAAAAAAAAAACGAACATTCTGATTTTGAAAAGAAAATTTGTTCGAAATTCGACCATGTATGGCCTGCATAAGAGAAATTCCCAGAACATTGCCTGTTTGGGAGTACTTGAGGACAAGGTTGAGAGCCACTTGCTTAAGGTACCGAACAGCACCAAAAAAGTGTATGTTCTATTTTTTGTAACAGAGCACTGCAACACACATTGGTGTCTTACTAGGCACAGCATATGTTCATTGGCAAGGGGCATTGTGGTGCCATTCAGAATAAATGGCACCACTGTGCATTATAGAAACTAAATAGTTTTTTTTATAGTGTGTTTGTTTTTTTTATATATAATTTAATATTGGGATATGGTAACAGCCGCATTTGTTCTTATAAACATCATAGGAATCTGTGGACGAGCATGAAGAGATTGGTCCTGTCATTCTTAGGAAGAAGCGAGCTGCTCAGGCAGAGAAAAATACTTGTCAGCTGTACATCCAGACCGATCATCTATTTTACAAGCGATATGGAGAAACAAGAGAAGCTGTGATAGCCCAGGTAAAGCCTACTATTTATTTATTACAATGGCAAGACTTTAAGCTGCTTTCTAACATGGGTTACATCATTGATTGAACTGAAGCATTGATGCACATCTGCAACAGACTCTTTAGAATATGGTCAGTTCTTTGCAGCGAGAATTAATAGGGTGCAGTAGGTTGAACATTGTGGATAGCCCTATCGCTGTTTTGTGGTCGAGACTTTTTACACTTGCACAATAAATGATTTGTTAAGCCTTAAGCCGTAAGCTGCAGACCTCGCCAAGGCACCCTGTTTCCTGCAGTCCCTAACTACTGAAAGCCTCCATCTTGGAAGAACATGCATTTATAATGGATAGGTAGGGGACAGACTATGCATTGGCAGTCTGATCTTGTGAGACTTTCTGATGTCCTCACTTAAAGGTGAAGTCCAGCCTGAGCTTGTTTGGCTGTGCTGCTTCTATGGGTCACAGGAGTGCAATTCGTTTTGCACTCCTGTGACCCATTTTCAGCAGAGAGTGGGCTGAAGTCACAGGAATGGGTCCAGGCACTGCATCATCACGAAACCGCAAAGTGCCTGGACTGATACCCGTCTCGGCCTCTCAGCCAGCTGCTGAGAGCCTGAGACGGTCGCTCCCCGCCCCTCCAGAGCTCAGCGCTCCAGTGAGCACGGGAGGGAGAAGACGACTTCAGAGCGGAGACCTGCTGATTGACAGTCAGCAGCTCTCTGCTCAGGGAGCTGTGAGAACCGAGTAATTGGCGATGTTCAAGCACTCGGTTCTCAGTGCAGAGGCGGCGGGGGACAGATGCCGCATCAGATCGATGCTGCATCCACTTAGGTAAGTATGATTATGGAAAAAAAAATCTTTTAAAGTGAAACTCAAGTTAAACAGATCAATACCTTGTTATAGTTATTTAATAGCATAAAATGTTTTTATTCATTGAGCGTGTATTCACACTCATTTGTATGCTGCAGCAAAATACATGAAATTGTATTAAGGCCCTCTTTCACACTGGCAAAGTCCACCAGCTCAGAAGGGAATCTCTCCACCGATCCCCTGCTTAGCAGGCAAATGACAGGTTGGTGTCTGCTCCGCTGATGCAGAATGGGCGAATCCCACTTTCCGCTATGGACTGTCATTCGATCTGATCTGTCGGACGGTCCTGTTTTTAGCAGACAGGATTGGATGTCAGTGCGTGTCAGCTGTTTCATAGAGAACAAAGGGTCCAATCGGGTCCGCCTGAAAAACTGACTGGCGGACCCAATTGGTTCATCAGTGGGAAAGGGGCCTTATTGTGTAATAATGCACAGTAAGTGGACCCCTGGTAATCAATGCATGAACATGTATGTTTAGCACATCCAAATCTTCTGCATAACACATCACTTAAAATGTGCCTTAATACCCATTTGAAAGTGCACAAAATGCAGTTTGAAAGCACATGCTTTGATGTACTTCAATAAAGTGTGTCTAAAACTAAAGAAAATTTTAGTAATGCAGCATACCAGTCCTTTGCTGTTGTGGCTGCATTAGTTTTCATTTTTCAGACCGAAGAACCCTTAATGTAACAAAATATGGGTATTGGGGAATGAGGTCTGTGGAGATGGGTCACCACACACGCTTGTAGGGGTATTGGCCTGGGTGAAATCCATGAAAAAAAGTGTGCAGGATAGTAGGTGCGCTCAAAAGGACTTAAAGCAGGAGGAAATTTTCTATGTAGTTTAATCAATGTCAACGTTTTGGCGGGGCAAAGACCGCCTTTCTCAAGACAACTTGAGAAAGGCGGGCTGTGCCCCGCAGAAATTTTGACACTCATTAGACTATGTTGAAAATACCTCCTGCTGTAAGTCCTGTGCGCACCTGTTGCATTTGCTAATAGAGAATATGTTTTACCTTTTCATAAATCCACTTGCAGGTAGCAGCAGCTTATAACCTAAATGCTGTATTTATCGAGAGGAATTATATTGAGTACACATCTCTAGTCTTCTCTTTGCAGTTAGCCTTCTGTTTGTAGATATTCCAAGTTTTTATCTCAGCCAGTGTTGGCATCCACAGGGCCAAATTTAGACGTCCAAGGGCCAGATCTTTTTGGCCATGAAAACGTAAAGCTGGCCATACATGGATTGAAATTTCAGTCAGCAGGAGGCGGTTGAATTTCGATCCATGTATGGCAGTTCCTGTTCATGAGAAGTCAATATATACATAAAATTCTCATGAACCTGCTTCTTGGTAAATTCTGGCTCGATCTACACATGCAGTCAATGGGCTGCATCACTGATCTGTGTACTCTGACGGTAGGGCAGTCCACTGTCGGAATACAAGGACACAGCAGGGAGGATTCCCTTATCCACCTCGAAAGTGTGGATAGGTGAATCAAGTCAGTTTCTTTTCCAGTTCAACCGACTGGCTGAAACAAATGCACCCATGCCAGTGTATGGCTACAAACTTAACTCTGTGTAAATGCTGTGTATTCAGGCTTTTTTTTTTTCTATAATAAAAGTACATTGAGCGAACATTGTGTTTTCACTGAATAGCTGCAATAATTGGAGCTAATGGGAAAGTGTTATCTACTTTTGTTTAATGCGTAATTGAAACCATAGGTAAATATAATTTATTCAATTGACTTTGCCTGCTATAATTCAGTTGTGAGTTTCTGTACGGACAGTGCCCCCGGCCTTATCTGTTTTGTTAGGTTCAGTTTTTACTCTTTGTTCTGCCTCACTTGTCAGATGTTTCCATGATCTGGCTTTCCACAACTAGAGAAAAATTTTTAATATCTTTGACCCTCAATAACGTCAAGCACATTATCATCCAGAAGCAGCCTTGGCCTCCTGAGACATCCTTACTCTAATGGACTGTAGGCTCAGTCCAGTGGATTGCTTTTTCCTGATAATTTATTTTGAAAAGTGTGAATTTCCCTTCCTGCTCTTCCTGCTTTAGTATCTTCTTTCTTCATTCTATGTGTTTGATATTGAGGGATAAATTTTGCTTTTTGCTTTTCTAGAAATAGCCCAGCAACACAAGAAATTTCTCGTGACCATTTAGGGTTGAAAACCCTTAGGGTAAAAGTCTTATAGAATAATACAGTGCTATTCTTCATCATTGCATTTCAAGCTAAATTCGAAATGGCAGCCATAAAGGAAGGATGTAGCGTGTGAAGGAACATGACACTTTAATTCATTTTCACCACTATGAGTCCTCTCCAAGTATTGCTTATTTTGGCTATATATATTTTTTTGAATTTACATTATAATGCATTAAATGAGCAACAAATACCTTGCTGGTACCCAAATTAAAACCATCGTTGGTGCCTATGTCCGCAACTGGTAATAACATGTAATTTTCAAATACTGCAGTCTCTGGAAATTACATGGTGGATGTTCTGAGCACCTGGATAATGAAAGATGTTAGCTGTTCAAATTACCGTACTTGTTACAACAGGGAACATCATAGCGTCTTTATACACCTTCCTGCCCAAGCTAATTTTCAGCTTTCAGCACTGTCGCAAATTGAATGACAATTGCGCGGTCATGCTACACTGTACCTAAGTTTTTTTTTTTTTTTATCATTTTGTTCCCACAAATAGAGCTTTCTTTTGGTATTTGATCACCTCTGCGATTTGACTTTTTTTTTTTTTTTTTTTTTTGCTCAACAAATAAAAGACCAAAAATTTTCACATGTGGATGGCCATTGGGGATGTACTTCCCTGGTGGTCTTAGCAGCTTCCCTGGTGGTCTAGTGTGGGCATCCGAGGGGGGGCTGCGCTGATAAACAATCAGCAGAGAGCCGCCGATCGGCTCTCCTCGCATCTGTCAGACGTGAGTGAGAAAAAGCCGATCACCTGCTTTTCCTGTTTACATTGTGATCATTTACTGAGATCGGTGTGTCAGACTGACACACCGCACCACCTATCGCCACGATGCACGTCCCATGGGCACACGGCAGCTGTTATCCTGCAGGGTGTCCTATGACACCCAGTCAGGATAACTGAATCACTGCCCGGCCGTCATTCTGCTATATGCCGGGCGGGAAGTGGTTAAACCCATAGCATATGTGATAACTGGAAGAAGGTGGTCTACAGTGGAAGGCCATACAGATTATATATGGTGTCAGCTGAGAACCATAAACTGAAGGTATCTGTGAGCACGTGATCACTAGAACTGGATCACTGGAAAACTTCATCTGGGAGATTCACCCTTTCCATTTGTCACCAGGGTAGGGGAATCCATAGATTTTCAGGTGTCCCAAGAACAGGAGATGAGGGGAAATCTGATGACAGCACTTTAAAAGGGATTATCCCTTACTTCCTGTTGTCTTCAATTGGATTTTTTTCAGTCCTCTTTACCTTGCAGTTGGAAAATTTTGTTTCTTATCACAAATGTCTATAAGTGGGCATTTTACCTTCAAGTACCTGAAAAAACCTATAAGGTTTATATATGTAGTCGCTAAGTAGTCATAGTCCCTTTACCGCATTTTGGAATACCTGTACTTTTAAACAATATAAACATTATGTAACATTTATAAAGTTGCTCCAATAATTACTAATATCATACGTTAAACAATAATATGATTGAAAAAGTCCATATGTGATGAATCCTTGGTTACTATCACCACCATCTGCCACCTTGAAAGTGTGATCCTTTATAGCACCACCACCACCAAAAGCAAAAATGCTCGCTTACCAGCTCCCATTAACCTTGTATTACAGGAGGTCAATAACACTTGTGGCTTAATACTCCACCAGGGCCTTTAGTATCATCAGAGGGTCCTCCTGTAACTCACTTGCCAATCTTTCTGACAGTAATGTCATAGGGGTGTCCCAAAACATAAAAGGGTCCGCATAGCGTAACATTTTTAAAGCTTGATTAAACAAGCCATTTAAGATTGCACTTGCTTTAAAATAATATTGCAATTACCTTAAAATCAATAGCGCCGATTGGCACATGCAGCAACCCGTTGTTGCCGAGAATCGTGTTGACATCAGCATGTTGCTCCGCCCCATGCGTTTCATCATACGATGACGTTGCCTTGGGCACCTTATAAATGTGAGCATGAACAGTTTTGTAAATACTGAAATAACTGGTTTACCTATCTCTGTGTATAGACCAATTATGGAAAAAGCCTCCATTGGAAAGCTTGAATAATAATATAAAAGTAAAGTTGGTATGAATAGTGTCCCTGAGCTAAACTGATGCCATTACTGCAGGCAGCATTATTAAAAAAACAAAAACAAAACCAATAATTAAACAAAATCCATAATTTTACATTCCTTCTACTGCATGGTAATTGTAATCCGATTGATTATTAAATGTTATGGATTGTAGAATATGAATAATGTGGTTTTTTTTTTTTTTTTTTTGCTTTTTAGTTTTTATGTACATGTACCTTTTTACCTAAATATTTTGTTGAATGTTGTTTGAAATATTTGTGTACGCCGCCTTTTTTTTTTTTTTTTGTAATAAAAATCTGTTTTTAAAGCTTTAAAATTATTGTATTTTACTAGATATCCAGCCATGTAAAAGCAATTGACACCATCTATCAGTCAACTGATTTCATGGGTATCCGAAATATTAGCTTCATGGTGAAGCGCATTCGGGTGAGTATTTTAAAAACTTTAAAGCGGCAGAATTTATAATTTCTGAAAATGATTATAACTTTAAAGGTCTGCATGACATTCACTGTACAACAGAAGGGTAGGCCAGGTCATCTTGTGAACTTTAGTGCTTCGCCCAATCTGCTGTAAAATGGCTGGGTGCAAGCTGAGCAATATGATTAAAACACGAATAAGGCTTAAATTGGAAGTAAACCCTGGTGGGTTTTACTTCCTCTTTATTTCCCTGCAAAGGTAAAGCATAATGGACTACTATGCATCGCATAGTAGCCCATTATGTGTCACTTACCTGAAACCTAAGCCTGCGAATGTCACTGCTGTCCCTACTAACGGCGAGCGTCCATCTTCACCCCTCTTCCCTCCGGGGCCGCGAACTCCGGCTCTGTGACTGGCTGGAGTCGCATGACATCACTCCCACACCTACCGCCAGTCACGGCATGACTCCTATTTGAAAGGGCACGATGTGCCCTTTCTAAAGCGTGCATGCTCCATAATCAACGGCGCTCAGCTGTTTTCTAAATATCTCCTAAACCGTGGAAGTTTAGGAGATATTTCAAGCACCTACAGGTAAGCCTTAATATAGGTTTACCTGTAGGTAAAAGTGGCTGTATAGGGTATACAACCACTCTAATACCTCTTCTGTTTCCTGAGCCTTTTTTTTTTTTTTTTTAAGCTGGCAAGGGGGCCCATCAATGTGCAGGCCTTCTTTTCTTCTGGTTTGTGCTATTTATTTCTTGAGCTAGTCACTGCAATTGGTGCCCTATAGATTTCCCCTGCAGTGACCAATTGATAGTAGTATAATGAGGAGAGGAAGTGGAATGGTCTTGTGCTGCTTGTCTTTCACAATTTTTGGACTTGGGTATTAACATATATATTTGTCTCCTGCTATCCTTTCCGTATATATTATTATAACAATAAGTTATGAAAAGGTATGTTTTTATTATTTTTTTTTTATTCTTCAACACAATATACATACGTTTTGCTTTTTTAATAGAATATACTCTTTATTTTGGTAAAAATTAAATTATTTTGGAGGATGAACAAAAAAAAAATCTCATTCCTAGTCTCAAATAATAATCCAGACATCTTGAGCCTAATTGCCCATTCCCTGCACTGAATAATGGTTTTCAGTGGTTTACAGAGAAATCAAATGTGAAAAGTTGAACTTGTAGATTTATTAATGCTGGAAGCACTGATGAATTCAGAGACCTTGTAAGTGATTATTTAGTTATGCTGTGTTAGGCAACCCAACAGTGCTGGTTTCAGATAACACATTTGTTGCTTAATTTTTACAACATAAAAACCATGGCATAGAAGACTGTTATTATTCCCAAACTTTAGTGATTCTACAGCACATCTAATTATGAGAATATCAGTCATGTAAAAACTCTGCGACATAAGGTAGCACATGGTCCATTGAACCAATATCATTCACCATATGGTCGTAGTAATGCAGCTTGAGGCTGTATTGCTCCTGTATTACATGATCAGCAAACAGAAAAGAAAGACCGAGTATCATGCAGGCAAGCACTGATAACATCATTCATTTTTGTGTGTTTTCTGTATGTAGCTCTGGAAAGATTATGTAGAGAACTCCCACTGCTACCTAGATTGTCTAGCTGTGTGATGTAGTGAAGCAACCAGTAGGCTTTCCAGTAGTTTGAGCTTTAAGCAGAGAAATACATTGTCTTTATATACCAACTAAAGCATGTGCTCTTGTTTTTCAGATCAACACTACAGCTGATGAGAAAGACCCCTCTAATCCATTTCGCTTTCCCAACATTGGTGTAGAGAAATTCCTAGAACTAAACTCTGAGCAGAACCATGATGATTACTGTTTGGCTTATGTGTTTACAGACCGAGATTTTGATGACGGTGTCCTTGGGCTTGCCTGGGTAGGAGCCCCTTCAGGTACTGGATTTAGTGAGTAATTTGTATGGAAAAATTTACTAACAAAGGCAAGAAACCGCTGACTGGTACACTTGACTCAGTGACTGTAATAAATCCAGTGACCGTCTCTTCAGTGTGTCATTACCTAAAGAGAAATGAACATTTTATTTACATGTCACTGCCACTTTTAGAATATTAGAACACTGACAAAACAAAAGATGTTAGGCTAGTCCCCATATGACTTCCCCCTAGCAGTTGTTTTTTGCTAGTGTCCTAGAAGGTTGGACACACTTTTTGTTAACCTCAGCTGTGAAAAACCTCTTTTTTTTTTTTTCTTCCTCTTCAGTCAAGATATTTGTAACACTGTTATTTTTTCTTCATTCAATACACTGCTTGAGTTGGTCTCCTCACAACAGCTATCCAGTTTGGCCTATCCTCCGCAGTATCTTTTGGAGGTCATACCCAGATCCTGCTGCAATGAAGATGGTGGGTTAGCCTGGAATGTGAATTTTGGGTCCTGGCCTCTGCCAGTGGTGATTTTCAGGTCTTAGTGATCAGTTAGGTGCAGAGTGCTTTCCAGGTCCAGAGCAGTGGCACAGCCTCTGGTAAGTGTGCCTATGGTTGTGGCAAAGATATAAGTCCTCTTCTGGTAATAATCTATGTATTGTGGCACTTTCCAGATCCTAGGTACTGTGTCAGTTAGTTGCAGAGCGTTGTCTCCATGTTCAGAGCCATGATGGGACTGCTAGTATGGCCAGAAAAATAACTTGGCGAAATAGCCCTTCAGGCTGAAACACATAGGTTTAGTCTTAGCATAGCTATGCAATGCCTACCCGCACCCTACTCAACTGGTACTTTGCTGATCAATCTGGTATGTGACCTACACGTATAGGCTCTTCATCATAGCTATTCAGATCTCTGTGTACGGATAGTCCGCTACGGGGAGCTCTCATAGTCTAGAGCCATGGCACAGTGTTTACTGTGATACAATCTCTTCAGGCTCAGTAAATAAAACCATTTGGCTTAAACCATGATGGCATTTACACAGTATTCACACCCTCTTTATTTTCAGACTTTGGAGTTTTTTTCTAGAATGTCTTTGGACACTTGGCCTTGTTTGTAGCCTTCCACAAAACTTTTTTGTTTACTTTTATTTTTTTTCCAGTTTCATTGTGAGGCCCAACTATAGCATACCTAGTCTCTAAAACCTCACGTCGTGAGTGAACCTGGGTGCACTCATGCACTGGAAGTCACTTTTATAGGTGAAGCAGTTGCACAGCTTTTTATCATTTCCTGTTATTTGGTCAAGGCTGCAAGACCTGGTGATGACAACATCCACTGGATATATGGGGGGCAGCCTATAATACCCTATGCTGCTTCAGTGACTGTACAAATGCAATTCCAGTTCCTAATGTGATAGGCATGCATGTTCACAGCTCTGAATGCATTTGGGTCTGCTCACTTTCACCTGCACATTTTTGATGAATGGCTATGATCAGCTGCTGATCACAGCTATTTTATTCTGCAGAGTCTGCCGGAAAGTTCTGCTATATGCTTATGGTCACCCAAGTGGCCTTGAGATTATAGCAGAACAGGGAATGTAGCTAATGTAAGGCATGCCGACCTGGCCAGCTAGAAGCAGTTCTGTGCCGTTATATTCCTCGAGTTTGAGAACCCTGCACCCCATCCCCGTATGTTTGTGTTCTCATTCACATCACAAGCACAAAAATAATTAAGAAAAAGTAGATTTCTTTACTTTTTTCTAGTTGTTTGGCGCAGGGTTAGAAATGGGACTTTTGGTAGCTTCTATTGCTTTGAATAGATGGCAATGTACAGATAAAGGACAGAAGTGTGGGACATCTCTAGTAAAAGTTTAACAACATACAATAAACCAGTTAGGCCTAGAAATCTTTTTGACGGACATTCCTACTTTTAGTGAAAATTAAATATTCGATCAAAGTACAGGGTTAATTGTTAAGCTCAAGTCCCACCCTATCAAACAGGTAGCGCTAAGTAGGGTTTTTCAGAAAAGAGCATCTAAAAAAAGGTAAGCTGCGATTTTAAATGTTTTAAAGGTATGCTATATAAATGGGAACATGTTACCAATCCAAAGTAGGTCCTATTCTAAATTTGTCTGCCAAGTTGAAGGACATAGACTTGTATGAAAATGCAAAACCTGCTTGAAGCAGATAAGTGCTAGTCAAAACAGGTCCTTATTGTAGTGGGGACAATGAAAGATACCCATGTATTTGTTGAACTGCAACTCGAGAAGAACTATTTTTAGCAGTTCTTTTGGGCCAGCTTAGTTACCTCAAAGATTTCTGTGGTTGGATAAGGTGGAGAGGAGGGGCGAATGATTGATTGTTACGATCTACCCTTGTCAAATCACAGAATGCCTTGTATTCATTGAAAAGAATACAAGATGTTTTCTAAATAGTTACAGCAGCAAAGCCTGGAAGATCAAAACTCACACTGTGTGAAATACAACTGAGAATGTAATCTCCAGCAGCCTCCCAAATGTCATACCAATCATTAGCTTTAAAGTGTTTGTTACGAAAAAAAGGATTCTGTTCCTTTAAAGTATGTTGATCCGCACAGTGCTTGTGCTGTGTAATATCTGGCTGATCCTGCCTGGTTCTGCCCTCCCCCCTGTAAACTGTCCACAGTATATCATGGCTGCTGATCCCTGACACCGTGGTCCATTTACGTGCCTCCGTCATCCGCTGTGTCTCCTGTCGTCCTCTGTTCTCGCAACCCCCCCCCCCCCTACTATGTAACTGTCATTAAAACCTAGAAAATACCCACGTTTATTGATCACCAGCAGATGGAAATCTATCCCTTCAGTCATCCCTTTAACCATTTGCAGATGACCTGGCAGCTTTGTTGCTTTTCAGTTCTCTCTTCACACAATAAAAGTCAATCGATTTCACTTTACCTGTGATGATAGTTGACATGTCAGCCAGGTAGTCCGACATAATGATAGATCATGTTTGTTTGCATAGCCTGTAGCCACCAACAATAAAGTGTATTTTAAAATTAAATTTGTTTTTGCTTTAGCAGTAAACTTGAATTGTCAGATATTTTGCAGCACAGCCTCCTAAATCCTCCTAAATAGATTCCCGGGAAAAAAAAGTGAGAGGTTTATTAACTTGCAGCCCTTTATTCCCTGTTGCGGTCTGATAATCAAATTTACTTCTCACAGTAAGCACGATAAAAAGACAGCAAGTTGTCATAGGGCAAAATCATTCCTCAAATTGTGCTGCTTATGTATTTCTTGATCTATTAGAAGTAAAAATGAGATGCCTGCAGGTACCTCTTCACAGCAGGGAGTGGATGAGATTCCTGTTTTTAAGTTTGTAGGCGCATGGGTCCCTGCTGTGAGAAGGTTCATGAACAATGAAACTTCTCTATTTCTACTCCTCACTGTCATCAGGGAAAGCACAGCCTGTTACTCCATGGCACCGTCTTGTGCTTTTGCATGCCAGATAAATGACCTCTTTTATTGCATCTGCCTTCCGATGCCTAATGTCACTTCTCAGAAGCTGGGAATTTAAACCTGTTTTACACTTTCATTTTGCAGCATCATGCAGACATCTGTGGCTTGTTTACTAAAAAGTTATTTCCAGAAATGATCACCTGTTTATATTTGCAGTTGCATTCTGCTTATTTCTCACGTTAGAGAGAAAATGAAATGCTTTACAATATGGCACCAAGTAACAGAGCAAACATTGCCGTTAAAGGGCTTCTGATATCTCATGTACAATGTTTATTGATGTCAGTTATAGGTTACACTTGGCTACACAGCAATTGTTAAACCATTAATTTACTTACATTTTCCCAAAATTGAGCCTGTACTTGAACTCTGTGTTTGCAATGCTTCAGTTTGTAAATGAACAGGGAGCCTCTGTACAGAGCGCTTCCTGTTCATTCATTCTGCAGCTGAGGCTGCAGAGAAAGGATTGAGGAATCTGGGTTCTCTATCTCTCTGTCTCAAAAGTGAGATGTTGGGTGTCTGTTTAGACATGTGCTATTTCTCTAACCCCCACGGGGCTGTTAAACAAAAAAAAAGTGAAAAAATAATAAGATTGTAAACATTTTTTTTAAAGAGTTAAGAGCTTTCTCACATGTATTCTGATTGCACGAATGAGTGGTTTGTTCATGTGGCTGGAGCCACCTGTTATGCTTTGTTTGCTGTTTGTCAGCTAGGCTGTACAGGGCCCTCATGATTTCTAACAGCCCTGGGTAATAGAACTAGTGCAGCACTCGCAAACCCAAAACTAAAATGACAAAAATAAATAGTAATTCAAAACAATCCTATAAATCACCAAGATCTTGCCCCCAATGTCTCCCATCCAAGTACTAACCAGGCTGGACCCTGCTTAGTTTAGGGGAGATTGGACAGTTTCAGGGTGGTGTTGCCATAGGCCTTACCTAAGCCCTCTGTCTATTATTAAACGGAGGGCCACCCTAAAAAAAAAATAAATAAAAATTTCAATAATATTCTTAAAAAATGAAGAAAAAAAAATTTGAAGAAAAAAATTTAACTTACCAGAAACCCCTGTTGGAGGCAGTCTTCCTAATCTGCCTCTTCCTATTCCACCGCGCTTCCTCCTCTTCGGCGAGTGGCCCTGTTGCCTTCTGGGACATGTGTGTCCCAGAAGACAACAGGGCCGTTCACAAAGTGCCGCGCGACTCGCGCATGCGCAGTAGGAAACAGGCAGTGAAGCCGCAAGGCTCCACTGCCTGTTTCCCTTCGTTAAGATGGCGGGCCGGCAGCCGATCCGATGGACGGATTGGCTTCTGGGGGCCGACATTGCGGGCAGGCTGGACAGGTAAGTGTCCTTATTAAAAGTCAGCAGCTACAGTGTTTGTAGCTGCTGACTTAAAAAAAAAAAAAAAACATTGCGGCCGGTACACTGCTTTCATATCAATATGTGTAATCCAAATGCTTTGCATAAACCATGATGTCATGATACGATCCAAAAACAAAAACCAATAAAGTGCTTAAATCCAGGAATTCATGTAGCGGAATATACACTGGAAAATGCACTAGGACAGAATATAGCTGTGATGGGAAAATAGCATGAGCTCCTCAGGTCGCCACCATCAAACACTTGTAAAGTCTCCCAGGTGCTTTAGGTCACACTCAAGGCTTACAAAATAATGTGATATAAGAGAGCTCACATGCATGTAGTGAAATTACCCCTGGGAAAGAGTACTCTCGCCAGTCTCCCCTCATTCCCAGAGACACCAGGCATTTTGCTGTCAGTTGTCACCATATACATCCACATGGAACAAGAAGATGGAATTTCAGCATTAAATATGGCCACCATTCCTTCGCAGATGCTTGCATTTCATCGCGGCTTGTGGGTACTTGGAGTTTATGGATAAGTCCCAAAAGTTAAGCCTAGTACACACAATGAGATTATCAGACAAATGATCTTCCTTTTTTATTTTGCATGCTAGTCTCCATATCGAAAACAATTGGGTTGCTAAAGTACGAAAATTCTTGTACGACAGAATAAAAATTCAGAAATGATGTAATGTATTTGTATTGTATTTCCAGACGAAAGCTATAGTGATTAAACAAAAATCATATGACGGTATCGTACGAGATAAGATTGTGTTTGTCCCTTCGGAAAATTTCGGACGAAAGCTGTGTACGAACGATCAGATTATTGTACGACCTCTTCAAAAAGCAGTATTTTTTGTACAATATTCTGATCGTGTGTACGGGGCTTTAGTCTCACGGCACCAGCCTCAGCCTGCAGCTGGCTGTTTAGAATGGAGACACTAGAGCACCATTATGCCCTGTACACACGGTCGGATTTTCAGACGGAAAATGTGTGATAGGACCTTGTTGTCGGAAATTCCGACCGTGTGTAGGCTCCATCACACATTTTCCATCGGAATTTCTGACACACAAAGTTTGAGAGCTGGCTATAAAATTTTCCGACAACAAAATACGTTGTCGGAAATTCCGATCGTGTGTACACAAATCCGACGCACAAAGTGCCACGTATGCTCAGAATACATTAAGAGACAAAAGCTATTGGCTACTGCCCCGTTTATAGTCCCGACGTACGTGTTTTACATCACCGCGTTCAGTACGATCGGATTTTCCGACAACTTTGTGTGACTGTGTGTATGCAAGACAAGTTTGAGCCAACATCCGTGGGAAAAAAATCCATGGATTTTGTTGTCGGAATGTCCGATCAATTGTCCGACCGTGTGTACAGGGCATACGTTTCTCAGAATCTAGTGCCGATTTGTTCTTGCTTGTGGTATCCTGGGTAAGTATGAATGTGCAGGGAATCAAGACTCCATAAACTTTTTTTTTTTTTTTTTTTTTTTTTACTAATTACTTTCTCTATTCAAACTACAAACTACTCTAGCATACTTTTAATTAAACAGTAATTTACTACTACGTGGTATTGTACTGTTTTCTACTTTTTAGGCAGCTCTGGTGGAATTTGTGAAAAAAGCAAACTCTATTCTGATGGGAAGAAGAAGTCCCTGAACACAGGAATCATCACTGTTCAAAATTATGGCTCCCATGTGCCTCCTAAAGTCTCTCATATCACCTTTGCTCATGAAGTTGGCCATAACTTTGGTTCTCCGGTATGCGTTTTTCTTTTTTCTTTTTTAAGCTTTCCAAATTTGTAAATATTTTATTTACGTTTAGCCTCTACACATCATTTTCTGTGTACATGCTCTTTTGTGCATTAACCAAAATTGAAGTATATCAATATTAAAGGGATATGAAAGGCAGATTTTTTTTTTTTTGTTTAAAAAAAAACAAACATGTCATACATACTTGAGTGGTTTTTCAGAGCAGCCCCGAACCTCCTTTTTCTAAGGACCACTACTGGCCCCTCCCTCCTGTCTAGTGCCCCCATAGTAAGCAGCTCACTCCCAGCCGCTGCTGTGTCCATTCACACATGGAGTGCAGCTCGGCCCTGCCCCTGCTCTCTCCTCATTTGCTCACAGGTTGTGATTGACAGTAGAGGGAGCCAATGGCTGCAACTGCTGTCTCAGCCAATGAGGAGGGAGAGCTGAGGCTCTCATGCACATTACTGGATCAGGATTGGGCTCAAGTAAGTATTGGCAGGGCTGCTGCACACAGGTTTTCTACCTTCATACATAGAATGCATGACGGTAAAAAAAACCTTGATCCTTTACAACCACTTTAATCTTGAAGGAAAACTGGTGTAATTTCTACAAGCTCCTCATAAAAAGGAAACTTGCAAACTCTTTAGTGCAATTACATATGTAGATTAAATTTGAAATATTCTCTGTGTATATATTTACATGCCTTCCGAGATTGAAGCAGTTTTTTTTATAACTCACACCAATCATAAATATAGTTAGAAAGTCAGTTCACTGCAATAGTATCTTAACAGCATGCCGTGGTGATCTACTGTATATCGTTACCTCACGTTTCCTACAATGACACATATTCAGTATAGTGTTGAGAAATACCAAAGGACCATAATGAATTTGGAAGGACAGCATTGATGTAAATATTAGTTTCACTCAGTGCATCTGTGTGCAGCGGTGCTAATCCTCATCAGATGAATATTCACTCCCTGTGCACAGTGTATCCAACGTTTATTTGATATCTTAACCATTTCTCCAACCTCAATTATATATACCACTTACTAAAATTTAGTAGTGTAAGGGTGTGTATATATAAAATAATTAAAAAAAAAAAAATTTTATATATATATATATATATATATATATATATATATATATATATATATATATATATATATATATATATTATAATTTTTTTGTAATGTTTGGGGTGTAGACAAATACCATTTCATAACTGATTGTTGCACTCCATGGACCCACAGCATGCTTCTTCAGGGGTAACTAAATTCTGCAAAGTCCAGTTTTGTATTATAAATTCAGGTTGGCTGGAAGGTCCGCATTGAGGGCTGGCTGTCTTTCTTTTTAATGCATGTATAATTGCTACTTTAGCAGCTTGGTGATGTACTGTTTTAGCTATGGATAAAAGCAGAAGTTTTGGTTTTGTGTTTCTTTTTTGTAGTTATGTCTAACGAAGAACCATACTGTTTTGAATACTTGTCTTTGAATATAGCTTGGTGTTACTAATATGAAATAGACAAGGCAGGCGCTTGGTTTTAGCACTTAAGAAACAAAGGCAAATTGAAACCCAAAAAATGTGGGTTTGACAACAAAAGTGAAACACTTCTTATCTAGTAAATTAGGTGCTCTTTCCACAGCCCATGTGAAGTGTATACTTAACAGAAGGTAGACGTTAGACAAGCAGTCCATATACTGTAATCTCAGCTGTAGGATTTCTTCCACGTATTCTGCCAGCCTTTTGATCACCATAGTACTTTCACTCCAAAATAATGAGGTTAAAAAGATGCCAGAGAGTGTAAATGGTGTAGTAGATTTTATTAAAAAGCGTGCTTACAAAAACATACAAATGCTTCTCACATATTGCCCAGCTGTGTCGATCCGCCATTCGTAGCCACGTCCTCAGGAAGCTAGTTTGGGTTTCGATTTACATTTTTTTTAAGCGATTACCTTGTCTATTTCATTTTGGTGCATGAGGTGTAGTCACACTTTTTGGGTGGGCAGCTGGTTTGAGTCTATATGTATTAGAGTTTTTTTTTTTTTTTTTTTTACTGTTTTTGTTTAACACCCTTTGGGGAACTATATAAGGAGGCGCCCCATTTGTGTACTCCATATAAAAAGTGTTACTAAACCCAGGACCCTTCATTCACTATATCTGGTCTCCCACAGTACACAGAACATGGAAATGCAATTATTTTATTAAATATAAACTGCTAAATATCTTTTCTCCTCAGCAGTTAGATCAGTCTTGTGACTTCTATCAGTGTATGGTTAAAGCCTATAGAAGGAGTTTTCATTCTCACCTGATTGTCCTATGAGGCTGCAGGACCCCTGACCTTCTGTCTGGACATTGCTGATTGGCCCTGTGCCAATCGTATACACCCTCCCAAGGAAAAAAAAAGCCTTTATGGCAATACACACCAAACTGAGCATGTGCAGAGTGCCTCCAAGGCTCTGTTCTATCAGGAGATGAAATGGGGACAGTGGTAGAAGGGGAGGATCAGAGAAGACAGGATCAAACAGCCTTTTTACACAGTGCATAGGATTAATTCCTTAGTTTCCACAGTGAATATAAGAAGCATGCTTTACTGCATATACAGACTGATTTTACTGTTGTGGGTTTAGTAACACGTTTTTAAGCTCCAAAAATCTTATTGCTGCTGCACTAACACTTTTTAGGGGTCAGTTTATTAATATTTTCACCCTGGATCCAGACAATTTTCTTATTATTTTGGTTGGAAAAATGTGAATCCTGGGTAAAAAGCTTTTTATAAACAGATCCCTCAAAGACCTGTCGTGAAAGAAATATGGAGGCAGCCACTTGCTGACATGTCTATTGCCTGGCTATGTTGATTTCAGTATTTTATGAATCAGACTTGTAGCTTGCATAAAGTGTAGTTTCCAGGTCATTGGTTTAAAAGATATGCTGGAGGTCAGCGTGGCGGCCTTAGCAGCAAGCATTTTAAAATGGTAGCTCATTGTTTGAGACCTGCTCCCTTAATAGGAAACTGACAATCAGCAGGAATTATACAGGCCTAATATCAGGAGAGCTGTTTTAAATTCTCACGAGCAATATGCAGATGCACTGTTCAACACATTTTTACTTAGAGTATGACATGTTTCCTTTGAATACACTCTAGCTGTCGGCGTCCATGTTTAGTAGAAAAAAAGGTCCTTTTTTGTACATCATGGGACACAGAGTTAGGCTAATATTCATTGCCTGCTGGGTTATACTTCATCTCCAGATGAATGCACACTGGTATACCAAAGGTCTTTGGACAGGAAGTGATCCCATATATAACCCCTCCCATACAGGAAGTAATGCAGTTTTTTTACCAGTGTCTGCAAGGTGGCTGGCACGGTTGTTTGAGCTCTCTGAGCTCCAGGTCTCTAGTCCCACAAACGGTTCTTGAATGAAGGGATTGACCGTTCGGGTCCATTTGACACAGGCTTTAGAAGCTTAGATATGTGGTACCCGTGCCTTGCAAAGAAGACTTAAGATCCTGCAGGGTTTTGCCTGTAATGTGGCCTCCGGACGCTGGACCCTGCAAAGTGGAATCCTGGATACTACAGCGCTAAGGCATTCCTTTAGGGTGCTGTACAGGTCCAAGGAAGTAGGCCCTAAACATGAAAAAGGGTACCCAGTCCTTGAAGGTCCTCAAGTGACAGGAACCCGCCATGAAGGGTGAAGATTGGCTCTTAGTTTCTAAGCTCCCCTATGCCTGGACAGGTAAGTGAAACCCCTTTATTATTATTGTGGGGTGTCCCAGTGATTGTAACAATCAGTCAAGCTAGCTGGAGGCTGGATACCTGTGTGTGGTGACCATACGGGGGAGTTTTGGGGCTAGCTGTGGGTGTTTGCAAATTGTACCTTTTTTACCTGTATAATGGCGCAGAACGGTGTGCCATTTTGCCTTGGTTCGCCATGGTCCACATGCGTTTGCTAAAGCGCCGCTGGGCTCAGCAGTTTGGCAGCCACGGCGCAAAGCGGCTCTGCCGCACATGCACTGTAGCCTTTATCTAGGCGCGCAAAGATTTGCATCATACGCGAATACGGCAACACCCGTTCGCCGGGACCGCATGCACAGAATGTTCCGGCGCACAGCCAGCTTATTTAAGCTGTGTATGCCAAGCATGCGGTGCTTCCTGAAGACAGCTGTGGGACACAGAGCAGGCTTTGAACCAGGCACTTGCAGCGGTTCATTTCTCCTTACACGGGTCATGTGAATCACCAGGTGTTGCTTGGCAGGCTAAAGGTGCTTAGCAGGATTGTTGCATAGGGGCTTGGTGAGCCCTATTAATAGGGTCTCCCTTTTGAGGTGTGTTAATACTACACTTAGGTACTCCCCTTTTGTGGCTAGTAAATGTCTTCAAAAAAAGAGGAGCGAGACTAACACTACAGGGAAGGGCACACCTATGTCATCAGTCGTTCCTGATGTACCTTGTCGTATCCCTAGTGTTGTATCCCCTGAAGGACCAGAGGATTCCAGGCAGTTTGAGCCGCTGTGCCTATCTCGGATTGTGCCTACAGTCAACGCTGCTGCTTCACCCTTTATCACTAAGGATAAACTGTCCTCAGCCCTCCCCAGGTTAGAGCATAGGATTGCTGGCATGATTGCCTCCATCCCACAGGGTGGCAAGAAGTGTCACAGATCCCCCTCCTGGAGCCTCCTAGTCTAAAACAGGAATGGGTTGAGGAAGGGGAAGAGCTTAAAGCTCAGGATTCTGTGGATGGCCTGGCGGATGAGTCTGCTTCCGAGCAATCTGGATAAGAAGACATCCAGTTGGTGTCTGCCTCTCAATCATAGAGGCTTTTGATCCTGACTCTTACCTAAATGGTTCGTTCTGCCTTTTAACCACTTCAGCCCTGGAAGGAATTTAGGAAGGACAGATATAGTCAACTGACCGCACCACATCCCATATTTGACTACAAAGTAGAGACAAAGGCTATGTTAGCCTATAGGGGGATAGGGGAAAAAACGAAGGGAAATATTCCTTTTTCCCCCAGGGACTTTTAAGGTGCTTCTTAACTCAACAATTTAGACAATAAATTCCGTACCAATTATAAAAAATTGTTATTTTTATTTGATAAAGATTAAAAACATCTGTGCCTCACATGGAAAGAATGAGACATAATTCTAAAAATGCTTAAACATAAACAATTTCGCTTAAATTCATTCACTTTATACAGTGCTACATAAAGCAACTACTTAAAGGTGCCATGACAATCTGCCACTTGCTCTCGACATGTTTCGCTCAAATGTGAGCTTCTTCAGGAGTGTTTAAAGGCAATGATTGTAGTAAACTCTGAATAATGAGAAAATAAGCAGTAATCAATACATCAATAGTTTAAATGTGTACAGAATGTAAACCAACGCTATTGGTTATTAGAATAGTACAGAGTGTTACAGTATGTATACATAGATTTGAAAAACAAAACAATCCAAACAGTTGTATATGAAAAAGATTTAAGTTTGCATATCTTACCAAGCTGTAGTACACCCGTGTAGCATAAATGCCCGCATAGAATAGAGCTGCTGCCAACTTAAAAATGGGGGGTTCTCATAAGGGTGGGACCTCACTGTCATAGAATGACCACAGGGGAATATAAAGTATTTGAAGGGGCCCTTTAAAGAATACAGATAGAATATATATTAGATGAGGGATCGCATCAGATATCACTTTGATACCAACCATCTTTACTATTAAGGAATGTGTTACCTTCAGTGGAACCAACATGTAAATCCTGACATAGAACAAGAGAGTCTCACAGCCAGTGCAAATACTATAAATGATGATAAGCACCAAGTTCTGATGACCTAATCCCTGGTGAAAGCACAATTGAATTGTCCTAAGGGAGCGATTCCCATTGCAGCAGTTTTCTGAATAGAGAGAAAAAAAAGGGGGTATAATAAAGGGACCATTAGAAATCAAAGAGCGCAGCAGCACACTAAATGGTGACAAGGCTGCAACAAAGCAACTTACTTTGGAGATATAAACACGGCACGTGGGCTTGAGGGGGCTTAGCGCATCCTCTGTAGATAAGCACCGATATCAGAGCTGTGAGCGGTGTATAACCGCCTTTATATACCCCCATCCCGGCGGCGTCTGATTTCACCGCCGGGATGCGGACGTTAATTGAGATTGCCTGCGTCATGACGTAGGAGGGCGCAGCGGCGTCGTTCTGACGCCAGCGGCGTCCATAGGATCGTAGTGCGCATGTCTGAATGGTTTTAGAGCCTGTAAAGCATGCAAGCGCCACCGGCGCCATCTTGGGTAAGGGAAAAGAATAAGGGAAAGGCGAATATTTTAGCCTTAAAATAAAGAAAATTATATATATCAGTCCCAGGTTGGTGTTAATGTTCTAGAGCTTTAAAGGGGATGATTCCTAAAGAATTATTAAAGGCTCCTAAAAAGTAGTTGTCTAATCTAAAGACCTAATCCTACCATGACCAGACTCAATTGTATGGGGCCGCCATCGTGGGGGTGATTGGTTCTTCATCCCCACCGGTGGGTGCCCCGGGCGTCCGTGTGGTCTAGATTGACAGGGATGGCCCCAACCAGAGAATCTTTTAGAGAATTTTTATTCTTGTTCAAACCAGTAAAGTGAAAATGGGAGCAAAAATATATTAATGACTACAGCCTGTAAGATAGGCAACCCATCCAGTGGAAATATGATGATATCAACACAACAATACAATATACATGGTCATCTTACATCTATTAATATCCGTTTTATACCACAAACAGCCCTGGAAGGATTTACCCCCTTCCTGACCAGAGCACTTTTTACAATTTGGCACTGCGTCGCTTTAACTGCTAATTGCGCGGTCATGCAATGCTGTACCCAAACGAAATTTGCGTCCTTTTCCTCCCACAAATAGAGCTTTCTTTTGATGTTATTTGATCACCTCTGCGGTTTTTATTTTTTGCGCTATAAACAGAAAAAGACCGAAAATTTTGAAAAAAAATGACATTTTCTACTTTTTGTTATAAAAAATCCAATAAACTCAATTTTAGCCATACATTTAGGCCAAAATGTATTCGGCCACATGTCTTTGGTAAAAAAAAAATGTCAATAAGCGTCTATTGGTTTGCGCAAAAGTTAAACCGTCTACAAACTAGGGTACATACACAGCTTTTAGTTTGACTGCCTATGTAATTTCTTGAGATGCTAAAATGGCAGGGCAGTACAACCCCCCCCCCCCCCCCCCAAATGACCCCATTTTGGAAAGTAGACACCCCAAGGTAATTGCTAAGAGGCATGTTGAGCCCATTGAATATTAATTTTTTTTTTATCCCAAGTGATTGAATAATGACAAAAAACTACAAAAAGTTGTCACTAAATGATATATTGCTCACTCAGGCCATGGGCATATGTGGAATTGCACCCCAAAATACATTCAGCTGCTTCTCCTGAGTACGGGGATACCACATGTGTGGGACTTTTTGGGAGCCTAGCCGCGTACGGGGCCCCGAAAACCAGTCACCACCTTCAGGATTTCTAAGGGCGTAAATTTTTGATTTCACTCCTCACTACCTATCAGTTTTGAAGGCCATAAAATGCCCAGATGGTACAACCCCCTCCCCCCCCCCCCAAATGACCCCATTTTACAAAGTAGATACCCCAAGCTGTTTGCTGAGAGGCATGTTGAATCCATGGAATATTTTATATTTTGACACAAGTTGCGGGAAAGTGACACTTTTTTTTTTTTTTTTTGTCACTAAATGATACAGTATATTGGCCACACAGGCCATGGGCATATGTGGAATTGCACCCCAAAATACATTTAGCTGCTTCTCTTGAGTACGGGGATACCACATGTGTGGGACTTTTTGGGAGCCTAACCGCGTACGGGGCCCCGAAAACCAATCGCCGCCTTCAGGATTTCTAAGGGCGTAAATTTTTGATTTCACTCTTCAGTTTCAGAGGCTATGGAATGCCCAGGTGGCACAACCCCCCCCCCCCCCCCCCCCAATGACCCCATTTTGGAAAGTAGACACCCTAAGCTATTTGCTGAGAGGCATGGTGAGTATTTTGCAGCTCTCATTCATTTGTTTTTGAAAGTGAAGATAGACAAGAAAAAACATTTTTTTTTTCCTTTTTTAAAAACTTTGTGACAAAAAGTGAGGTCTGCAAAATACTCACTATACCTCTCAGCAAATAGCTTGGGGTGTTTGCTTTCCAAAATGGGGTCATTTGGGGGGGGGGTTGAACTGTCCTGGCATTTTATGCACAACATTTAGAAGCTTATGTCACACACTACCCACTCTTCTAACCACTTGAAGACAAAGCCCTTTCTGACACTTTTTGTTTACATGAAAAAATTATTTTTTTTGCAAGAAAATTACTTTGAACCCCCAAACGTTATATATTTTTTAAAGCAAATGCCCTACAGATTAAAATGGTGGGTGTTTCATTTTTTTTTTTTTTTTTTTTTTTTACACAGTATTTGCGTAGCGATTTTTCAAATGCATTTTTGGGGAAAAAAACACACTTTTTTAAAATTTTAATGCATTAAAACACACTATATTGCCCAAATGTTTGATGAAATAAAAAAGATGATCTTGGGCCGAGTACATACATGACATGCTTTAAAATAGCACACAAACGTGCAGTGGCAACAAAATTAATACATTTTTAAAAGCCTTTACAGGTTACCACTTTAGATTTACAGAGGAGGTCTACTGCTAAAATTACTACCCTCGATCTGACCTTTGCGGTGATAACTCACATGCATGTTGCAATTGCTGTCTACATTTGACGCCAGACCGACGCTTGCGTTCGCCTTAGCGCGAGAGCAGGGGGGGACAGGGGTGCTTTTTTTTTTTTTTTTTTTTTTTTTGCTTTTTTATCTTATTTTTAAACTGTTCCTTCCTTCTTTTTTTTTTTTTTTTTTTTAATCATTTTTATTGTTATCTCAGGGAATGTAACTATCCCCTATGATAGCAATAGGTAGTGACAGGTACTCTTTTTTGAAAAAATTGGGGTCTGTTACACCCTAGATCTCTCTTCTGCCCTCAAAGCATCTGACCACACCAAGATCGGTGTGATAAAATGCTTTCCCAATGGTGCTGTTTACATCCGGCGAAATCTAAGTCATGAAATGCTCGTAGCTTCCGGTTTCTTAGGCCATAGAGATGTTTGGAGCCACTCTGGTCTCTGATCAGGTCTATGGTCAGCTGGCTGAATCACTGGCTGCATTCTCAGGTTCCCTGTTGAGACAGGAGAGCCAGAGAAAAACACGGAAGACGGTGGGTGGGGGGCATTCCCTCCCACTGCTTGTAAAAGCAGTCTAGAGGCTAATTAGCCGTTAGGATTGCTTTTACATGAAAGCTGACCGCTGGCTGAAAAGAATGATACCAAGATGATACCTAAACCTGCAGGCATCATTCTGGTATAACCACTCAAAGTCGTGAATGGCGTACCTGAAGACAAAAAATGGTTAACAATAAAACACAGTAAACGGTAAAGTATAAAAAATTGCATACCTGAAAAGCAAACATGATAAAACATAATAACAATAAAACATTGCAGAATAGAATACAGTAAAAAAGAGCAGAACAAAATAGAGAGAGAACAATGAAACAACTATTTTTTTTTTTTTTTTATTCTATATATTTTTTTGTGGTTTTTTTTTTTTTTTTGTTTTTTTTTTACACTTCTTTTTTTGTAACTGTAAGTTTTATAACTGTAACCGGTTCCAGGTTTTGATGGCATCTTGGGAGACCCTGTGAAAGTGTGCCTAGTCTGTGCAATGCTGTACCCTACGCTAATACTCAACTAGTGTATGGTAGTGTTCAAAACATTCACCAATGCAAAGAACAGGATTATCAGGACAGGAGGGACAATAATAGCGGGTGTCACGCCTATATCCGCGCTTGCTGCAGACACGACATCTTTTTTGGGGGGGGGGTTGTTGGGTAGGGGTACTCGGGAGGACATAAAGAAAATGCCTATCATGCAGCCGACTGCATTTGGTTGGGGATGTGAATGGGGGAAGTACGGGTGCTGCAGAAATGGTGGGTTCCCAATTAGTATTGGCGAATGCAGCAGGAAGGGCACTATGGGCACGACGGGCCTGTGTTTGTCTTCTTCTTGGTGGCAGCGGGACACTACTTGTGCTTGCCATCTCACCAGCTTGAACTGCACTTATGGGACTCGCCACGTCACCAAGTGTTACTGCAGTGCTGGTTTGACTACGACCGGGGTGTACTAGGCCGCTGGTGCTTGCCAGTTCACCAAAACGCTACCAAAAAAAACTGTTAGCGATCACAGGGATCAGGCCTGACTCTGCGAATGCTGCAGTTATGCGTTCAGTGTTTTGTAAGTGACAGTGATCGATCGATACTGCACTTGGGTGGGCTGGGCTGGGCCGGGCGGAGGGGCAAAATGCAGGTGCTAGCAGGTATCTGGGCTGATCCCGCTAACACTGTGTTTTTGGGAACCCTAAACTGCTGGGGACACTTGTATAGATCTGATCGGATCAGATATTGATCCGTTCAGATACTATACCACTAAGGGAGGCGTATGCTGCGTGCGTGGGTGCTAGCGGTACTGGCACTAACCTGACGCTGCCTGGGGCGACGCATATCAACGCCGGGCGATCAGGGGGCTAAACCTTTATTCGGTAATAAATGGCGGGTGGCCTGACACTATAAAAAATGAACTAACCAGCGTCACCTGTAACAGTTATACGGTGATCACTGGTGAAAGGGTTAACTAGGGGGCAATCAAGGGGTTAAAACATTTATTAGATAGTATATGGGGGTCCCTGACGCTATAAAACGCTGACGGCGAACCTAAATATTTAGCTCCCTAACTAGCGTCACCAGTGACACTAATACAGCGATCAGAAAAATGATCGCTTAGTGACACTGGCGACGGGGGGTGATCAAAGGGTTAAAACTTGGTTAGGGGGGTACCCTAGATCTAAAGGGGGCTAATACTAACTGCCCTACCACACTAACTGTCACAAACTGACACCATGCAGTAATCAGAAAAAAAAAAACTGGTGTCAGTGTGACGGGGGGGGGGGGGGGGGTGATCGGTGGTGTATTGTATGCCTGGCATGTGTGTGTGGGTGCACTCACTCGGATGCCTTCTCTCCTCGGCGCTGGAACGGAAAATACCGAGCCGTGGAGAGATGACATAATTTCCTCTGCTGCTGTTTAGCATACAGCAGCAGAGGAAGAATCTTGGCTGGAAGCGATCGCGAGGGGGGGGGGCCGCAAATGGATGGTCTCCCCCTCACCTCTCATCGCTCTCAGACAGAAGCCGACCGCCTCAGGCACCGGAGGGGTCCGATCGGACCCCCCGCCCGCTGGAGGCAGATCTCATACAGGTACGTGATTCTGCCGCAGTATATCTGCGTGAGGCGGTCGGCAAGTGGTTAAGTTGCTTCTTGCAGAGGTTACTAAGCCTCCCTAGCCTCTTTGGGATCCCTGAGGCCTCTTCAGGCCACACAGGCTTTCCCCTTACACACTCTGTTGGAACAGGTGGTGTATGCTGATTGGGAACCTCCCTCCTAAGAGGTTTTCCCTTTTATATCCCATGGATGAAAAGTTTGTTAAGAAGTGCAGTAGGCCCAGCCGTAGATGCAACAGTCTCTTCCTTAAATAAGAACTTGACTTGTCCAGTAGATAACACACAGGGCTTGAAAGACCCTGTTGACAAGAAATTGGAATCATTAACCATTTCAGGACCGGCTCACACCAATATACTTCACTTTGGCACTTTGAAGAGGGATATCTTCATGGCAGCAGGTAGCTACCATAACCTCGGTATCCTCTTCTTCAGTGAGCGGTCTGGTTTCAGATAAAAGTGGTCTCGCCTGTCTCCATACCACTGCAAGGCGGAAACGACATCAAAACGTCCCTTCCGCCCATAGCTCTTAAAGCAACATGTTACCCTGAAAAATCTATATTTAAGATTTTTCATATCTCATAGATATGATGTGGGTTAAATAAGAGTTCTTTTCGACCAAGAGTGAAAGCTTCAAATATAATAACATTTATTAGGAAGCAGTTGAAAGTCTAGCTATACACAATCATCTATCTATCGTCTTACACCAAGGAAGAAAATATTAGGTTGAAATAAAGTATTTCCATGAAGGAATACAGGGTATATTCCTCAATACAGTAATCTTAATCTGCACACATATTTAGTTACAAGTAAAAGGGCATTCCTTTCCCATAATTACCCATCCTTACCCAAGTTCCTTTCAGCTTGCTGGTCTATCAGAAAAGGGCGTTACCTCCCCCTTGGCTCTGAGTATATCAAACCAGGCTGATGTCTCATTGGTTGGCCTAGCTTGGATCATGATTGGAGGACTGACTCCATAAGTCGGCCCCCTTTCATGCAAATCCTTGTGACTATGCTGGCCGTGAGTTAATTGAATTTCCCTAGGAAGTTAGGTGTTGATTATGGGTTGGGCCCCCTCCAATGCATATCCCAACATGGGATCCTTTGAAAGGAGTAGGTGTAAAACAATGGAATTGGCTCTGCATTGTTTGTATATACAAGCCTTGGCCCACATTCTCTGCTCTTAGCAAAAGCTTAAATGAAACCCTTTTTGCCCGGCTTTCATAGATGCCAGCTAAATGAAATATATTCATTATTATAATATTTTACAGTTGTTAATGGAGATTTCACAAACTCATAAGGCAACAAACATTTTTATTTTATTTTTTAATGACATTTTTTTTTTTTTTTTTAATGTAGATATGAGACCTGAGGTCTTTTTGACCCCAGATCTCATATTTAAGAGGTCCTGTCATGTTTTTTTTTTTCTATTGCAAGGGATGTTTGCGTTCCTTGTAATAGGAATAAAAGTGACAATTTTTAAAAAAAAAAAGAACAGTGTAAAAATAAATAAGGAAAAAAAAATGTAAACGTGTCCCGCCGAGCTCCCGTGCAGAAGCGAACGCATACGTGAGCAGCGCCCGCATTTGTAAACGGTATTCAAACCACACGTGAGGTATCGCATCGATCGGTAGAACAAGAGCAATAATTCTACCTCTAGACCTCCTCTGTAACTCAAAACCTGCAACCTGTAGAATTTTTTTAAACGTCACCTATGGAGATTTTTAAGGGTAAAAGTTTGTCGCCATTCCACGAGTGGGCGCAATATTGAAGCATGACATGTTGGGTATCAAGTTAGTCGGGTAAATTTATCTTTCACAATAATAGAAAAAAAATTGGGCTAACTTTACTGTTGTCAAAGTGTATTTTTTCCAAAAAAAGTGCGCTTGTAAGACCGCTGCGCAAGTACGGTGTGACAAAGTATTACAACAACCGCCTTTTCGGCCATTTCCGAGGCTCTCTGGCCGCATGTGGTATTGCATCCCATTGAAGTCAATGCGGAACAAATTATTTTAGTTTCCATTGGCTTCCATGGGAAAACTCTTTGATATGCGAGTACATTGGATTACGAGCATACTCCTGGAATGGATTATGCTCGTAATCCGAGGTTCCACTGTAATTTTCTAGCAAAAAAACTGTTTTTAACTTGTAAACACCAAATCTGAGGCTCAGTCCTTAAGTGGTTAAAGGGCTTCCTTTGGCTAGTTCAGCTATTCAGCCAGCTGTTGCAGAAATTAGTATCTGCCAGTCCGTAAAGGACCAGATCAGACGGCATGACAGGCCAGGCCTAACCAGGAAGGATGATCTGCCTGAAAATAAGGCAGATATTCCTTGAGCGCTGTGTTTTGCTGTTGACGCCTTAAAGGATTCAATACAGCAGGTTTCTTATTTGGCTCTTTTGGCTGTACATATGCGCAGACTTTTGTGGCTTAAGAACTCATCAGCCGAGCTTCCTTGTAAGAAGTTATTGGCAGGTTTCCCCTTTCATTAGGAATGTTTGGTGATCGTGATTACCAAATGATCATGATCAATCCAAAAGATTTCCGGAGGGAAGAGTTCTTCCTGTGAAGAAAAGCACCAGGTGTCCCTCGTTTAAAACCTCAGGGACTGCTTCCTCAAATGTCCAACAGAGCACTAGGGCCAGGGGGAAGCCGCAAGGCCAGGGGCAGAAAAAGCTCTGGGTCCAAAATTCTTCTAAACCCAGCACCAAGCCCTCCCTTTGAGGGGATGCCCCCACTCCATCGGGTAGGAGAAAGGCTGCTTCACTTTGCGAACATTTGGAGAACAATAGTTAAGGACGAGTGGGTCACCAACTATATCCCACGGTTACTAGCTGGAGTTGCGGTGGTTTCCTCCTCAGAGGTTTTTAAGATCCAGCGTTCCCTCGGATCCTCCAAAAGGAGACTTATTGCTTCAGGCACTACATCATTTATTGCATCAAGAGTTTCCTGTACCTGAAAGGGGCGTGGGTTTTTACTCGAACCTATTTACGGTTAAAAAAACAAACGGGGACACAAGGCCCATTTTGGACCTAAGATCACTGAACCAGTATCTACTGATCCAGTTGTTTCGGATGGAGTCTGTCCATTCAGTAGTAGCTCCAGATGGGAGACTTTCTAGCCTCCATTGATATAAAGGACGCGTATTTACACGTACCTGTCTTTCAGCCTCATCAGAGGTTCCTGCGATTTGCAGTAGAGAAACATCATTTTCAGTTTGTGGCTCTACCTTTCGGGCTTGCTACAGCTCCCCGGTGTTCACAAAGGTCCTAGCACCAGTACTGGGTCTTTTAAGGGCTCAAGGGATCCTGGTGCTTGGTTATCTGGATGACCTCCTGCTCACTACAGCCTCTAGAACAGAGCATAACATGCACAGTGCGGTATTTGGAAAGCTTAGGCTAGTGTCAGGAAGGTCGCGGCAGCAATCAAGATGGCGACCATAAACGTCCCCCTGTTCTGCATGTCCCACTTAAAAGGGCTGCGCGGGCACGTTTGCTTGCACGTATGCACACGCTTGTGCACTAGTGCTGCACGAAATGCCAACGTTGGTGCACACGGGCGTGCACGCTTCCAGTGACGTTTGTGGTGCTAACAGACTATTTAAACTGCCTTACTTCCTTGGATCGGTGCTGCCTGGTCTACAGCGTTACCTGTGATCCCTGATTATCGTTTGCCTGTACCTGCTCCAGTTGACCTACCCGGCTTGCTCCTGACTATCCCTGCTTATCTGCCTGCATTTGACCTCGGCCTGTCTTGACTACGTTCCTGCCTGTCCCTTCTGCTACCTCGCTGCCAGCCTGTTGCCAAACCTGCCTGTACCTGAGACAACGTTCTTGCCTGCTCCATCTGCTACCTTGCTACCAGTCTGTTGCCGAACCTGCCTGCACCCGACCCTGCTCCAGTGTCCACCTGCTCTGGACTCATGTGCCAACGCTTCCAGTCCATCTGCCTGCGCCTGCCTGAGCTCCAGTTTCCAGTCTGACAGCTGTTCCTGGGTTCGTTCCAGTTCCTACTTCAGTTCCGGTCCAGCTTGTCTACCAGCAACCTTGCCAGGCACTCATGCGTCTCTGCACTCCTGCGCCTCCTGTTTTGTTATCAGGGGCCTCGAGTCAGAGGTGTAAGGGAGGCCTCCCTCTGCATACCAGACTCTACCACCAGGTACATGACAGCTGGATCATAAATACCGAAAAGTCAACCTTGAGACCAGCTCAAAGTCTAGAGTATTTAGGTCTGATCCTAGATACGGCCCAAGCAAGAGTTTTCTTGCCACCCGCAAGGATCTGTGCCCTAAAGGATCAGGTGCGTCAGCAAAGGGGCACCAGACAACCCTCCATTCGACTCTGTATAAGTCTTCTAGGGAGGATGGTATCCTCCTTCGTGGCGGTGCCCTATGCCCAGTTCCATCCCAGGCCTCTACAACAAGACATCTTGTTGGCTTGGAACAGGAAAGGACAAGCCCTGGATTATCCAATGTTCTTATCTCCTCGGGCACGCTTAAGCCTAAACTGGTGGTTGCAGGATCAGAACCTGTGAAAAGGGAGATCCTACCGGTAACTTGGAGAGTACGGACTATGGATGCCAGTCTCTCTCGGGCTGGGGAGCGACCCTAGAAGGGCTCACAGCTCAGGGGAGATGGTCAAGGACAGAATAGATCCTGCCCATCAACATCCTGGAATTACGGGCAGTACGTCTAGCCCTACAGTCCTGGACAGCGGAGCTTCAGGACTGCCCTATCAGGGTTCAGTCTGACAATGCCACTGCAGTGGCCTATATAGACCACCAAGGCGATACCAGGAGTCGTTCAGCTCTGAAGGAGGTGAACCCTATACTAGCCTGGGCAGAGGGACATGTACCGATTCTTTCGGCAGTCCATATCCCAGAAGTAAAGAACTGGAAGGCAGATTATCTCAGCCACCAGCAGATCTGCCCAAGGGAATGGTCCCCACACCCAGGGGTGTTGCAGGAAATTTGCTAATGTTGGGAATGGCCAGAGATCGACCTACTGGCATCCAGGTTCAACAAGCTACCGTAGTGTGTGTCCCGAACAAGAGACCCTCTGGCAATCGGAGCAGATGTTCTGGTAGTTCCATGGAGCAAGTACCTCCCTGGTTTATGCTTTCCCTCTGATCCCTCTCCTTCCACATTTTGTTGCGCAGGATTCGGAGAGGGGGAGTTCCAGTCATTCTGGTGGCACCAGCCTGGTCCAGAAGGCCCTGGTTCCCGGAGTTGTGAGACTGATGATAGACGGGCCTTCGATGCTTCAAAGTTGCCCCGATCTACTGTCTCAAGGTCCTATATTCCACCCCAATTTACAGTCTCTAAATTTGACGGCATGACTATTGTAGCCAGGGTGTTAAAGGACCGTGGCATCTCTACCATGCTAGAAAAGCTGTCACTAGGAACAACTATCATACGGCCTGGGAGACTTTATATTGCTTGGTTTGTAGCCAAAAAAAGGCATCCTCGGAAATACGTGATTGGGAGAATTTTCTACAGTCCGCTGTGGAAACAAAATTGGCTTTGAGTACAATCGGATGTCAATTTTTGGCCCCATCAGTATTCTTCCAAAGGCCTTTTAGCCTCCCGTTCACTGATCCAAACCTTTATGCAGGGGGAAACTCGCTTGTTTGCCCCCATTAGGTCACCTATGTGTCCTTGGGACTTGAACTTGGGTGCTGTCTGTGTTACAGAAACAATTAAGCCTATCAAGGAAATTCCATTAGACTTGCTGTCGCACATGTTAGCCTTCCTGATGGTCATCACCTTGGTTAGATGGGTGTCGGAGTTGGCGGCCCTTTAATGCAGGGAACCATGCTTGATCCTTCACCATGACAGGGTCGTGTTACGACCCGTTCCATCCTTTTTGCCAAAAGTGGTGTCGGCCTTTCATTTAAATCATTATTTTGCCGCCTTTTTTCTCTCAGCCTCGTTCGGCGGAAGAGAGGCCACTGCATTCTTTGGACGTTGTCCAGGCAGTTGAAGTTTATTTGTCTAGATCTGCGGAGATCCGAGGACTCCTTTTTTGTTTTACCAAAAGGACCCAAGAAGGGGCAGGCAGCTTTCAAAGCTTCCATTGCCAATTGGGTCCGTCAATTGGTCATTCAGGCTTATGGTCTGAAACTTAAAGCTCCTCCCTTTATGGTGAGAACTCATTCTACAAGGGGTGTAGGAACCTCCTGGGCTTTTCGTCATCGGGTATCTGTGGCTTAGATTTGTAAGGCTGCTACCTGGTCTTCAGTGCATACATTCACAAAACGTTCTCAAGTGGATGTTCGAGCAGGATTTGGCTTTAGCCACAGTTTACTGTGGGCTGCCGTATAAGGTCTGATGGCTATTGTTTGGCAGGGTGTCTCCCTCCCCCTCAAAGCTCTTGCTCTGGGACATCCTCGCAGGTAATGAATATTAGCCCAACTCTGTGTCCCATGAGGTATGAAAAAGAAAATCTGATTTTTCCGTCATACTTTACTGTAAAATCCTTTTCTTTGAGTACATCGTGGTACACAGTGGTCCCTCCTCTAATCCCTCCCATACAGGAAGGAGGTACTTCCTGTTTGGGAGGGATTATATAGGGGATCACTTCCTGTCTAAAGACCTTTGGTCTACCAGTGTCCATTCACCTGGAGGTGAAGTATAACCCAGCAGGTAATGAATATTAGCCTAAATCTGTGTCCCATGATGTATGAAAAAGAGAGACCCTTTTTTTTTTTTTTTTTTTTCTACTAAACATGGACGCCGACAGCTACAGTATATTTTAAGTGAACATGTCATACTCTAAGTGAAAGGGTTGTACAGTGAATTTGCATATTGCTCATGGGAATTTAAAACGGCCCTCCTGATATTAGGCCTGTATAATTCCTGCTCATTGTCAGTTTCCTTTTAAGGGAGCAGGTCTCAAAGAATGAGCTACCATTTAATTTTGTCCCATGATGTACTCAAAGAAGTATTTTACAGGTAAGTATGACAAAAAAAATCATATTTTTGTTTTAATTAGTCATTCAAGTCTCATTCTTTGATCTTCATTTCATTTAGCCCTTTTTCTGACATTTTCTTAACGCAGATTTGCATGCGTCAAAGTCTGACAAGAGAAAAAGTTTGCATAATGTACGGTGATTTAGTGGACGAGAGCACTGTGCAACCACAAGATGCTTTAGAAAAATCTACTAAGCTCCTTTTGCTTGGCAGATTTTTCTTGCCACTCAATTTGCCTGACTTTTTCCTTTTTTTTTTTTTTCCCCCCTCTGCATTCTTGGCTTTTTCACTAATCTCTTGCACTACAAAACTAGGTTAACCCACCAGCATTAGAAGAACGCTTTAATGAAATAAGGATTCCTCGTTTTAGAAACCTAAAGAGAATACAACATGCAGTTACAGCAGTGTGTATTTTATTGATTTTTTTTAACATTATCATATTTTGTATTTCTACAGCATGATTCTGGCTCTGAATGTACTCCAGGAGAGTCCAAGAATGTTGGATTCAAGGAGAATGGAAATTTTATCATGTATGCCAGAGCAACATCTGGGGACAAGCTGAACAACAACAAATTCTCTCTCTGTAGTGTCCGAAATATCAGTCAGGTTCTGGACAAGAAAAGAAATTTCTGTTTTGTTGGTATGTACGTTTGTTCTAAGCAAGAAATATGTATGTCATCTTGTAAGTTCAATGTGTTAGAGCTCCAATTCAAAGCAGAACTAAAATTAAAAAATTGTGAGCAGGCAGGTTATAATTATATTATACAGGATTTATATAGCGCACAGTTTGCGCAGTGCTTTACAACTTGGGGCAGACAGTACAATTATAATACAATTTAGTACAGAAGGAATCAGAGGGCCCCGCTCATTAGCGCCTACTATCTTAAAGGGGGGTCAAGTGATACAAAAGGGTAATAACTGCGGGGGGGAGGGGAGATAATGGGGAAAAAAAGTACCATCAAGTCCAGGCAGGATAGGCTTCTCTGAAGAGAAGGGTTTTCAAAGATCGCCTAAAAGTGGACATAGTAGCAGATAGTCGGGCGGATTGGTGTAGGGAGCTCTAGAGGATTTGGGGAGGTTCCTCAAGAAGTCCTGGAGGCAAGAATGGTATGAGGTGACTAGAGAGCAGAAGATCTTGGCAAGAACGAAGAGAGCAATTTGGTATTTTGACACTAGGTTAGTGATGTAGCAGGGGGCAGAGCTGTGGATGGCTTTGTAAGTTGTTAGCATTTTGAATTTAATTTGTTGGGTGAGTAACAGACAATCGAGGGTTTGGCAGAGAGGGGAAACAGACACTGAAGGGTTGGTAAGGTGGATGAGTCTGACAGCAGCCTTCATGATGGACTGAATAGGGATATCCTATGTAAAGGTAATCCAATGAGGAGACCGTTGCAGTAGTCGAAGCAAGAGATAACCAGGAAGTAAAGTATAGGCTTAGTGCTGTCCATTGGTTAGGAAGCTCATCTGACTGGCTCTCAGTGCTGCCAACATTCAGTATTCCATGTACTTGTATGAGAAAGTATCCTTTTTTTTTTTTGTATTACTTCCTTTGTGTGAAATCCCTGGTGTTCCTGCCAGTCCCTTTGCTTTCTTCTTAGAAACATGCCACCTTTAAGCAAGAGAACACACCATGGTTAGTTCTCTAGCTATGCTGGGAACTCTGCATGCTCTCCCCCAATGATCAGACTTGTCCTGACACGCCCCCAGCACAGCCGCTTACTGGGAAGCTCAGTATACTGTTGTTTCTCCTCCCCCAGCTCTTATGCAGCTGGGAACAGAGGGAATATGATCACTTATAAAAACATTCCCCCCCCCCCCTTTTTTTATAACGTTTCTTTAGATCTGTACAGAAATGTTTTCTATTTTTAACTGAATGGGTTGTTTTACAATGTAATCACTCTAAGTGTTTGCATTAGTTGCATTAAAAACACATGGGACAGCACAAAGGACTCAAAGATATTATATATAATAATAATAATATATAATAATATAATAAAGAGACATAACACAATTTATTTCACGTTGGCTATAATGTCTACGGCATTTATTAAGGGGTAACTCAAAATTTAACAATCATAACCAGCAATATAATTAATCTTAAAGTTAGATAACCATAAATCATTTATTTAATACCATCACCTAGTCCATCCAGAACTGAACTGGATGACAAACCCCACCAGCTGAAAGCCACTCAGCAACTGAGTGGCTGAAGCCCCCTAAACGCCGTGGCCTGTTCAATCATGTTTTGCAAGCCTAAAACAAAAATGTCTAAGCCGAAAGGTGTACAAAATCAACTCTGTATAGACAGGAAGGAAATCCTCAAGCTCTATGTGGCGGTAAGAAAAACTGCCTTGAGAAAATACTAAGTTGCGTATAGTTCTATTTGTACGCTTCCTAATCCTATCCAGATAATGAAGGTTACTTGAATTTGACCAAAGGAGTCGTGGTACCATCTCCGAAAATACTATGACCGTGAAAGGGAATAACAGCTTAAAAGAAGATATCGCCCTCTTCAGCTCACAAATCAAATCCCAAGACATACAATTTATTTTAAACCATTAGAGAAACCAAGAAGGCTGGCTTCAGTAACTGCACCTATCCTTAAAGGATGTGAAGAGAAATGAAAGCCAGAAAGATTAAGTTTTTTTAAGACAAGAAGGCAGGACAGATGAAAACTGAAATCTTGTTAATGGAGCTAGAGTAACATGAATAAAAACTGAACCTGGAAAGGGGGGTCTAACAGATATTGAGTAATCCTAAAAACTGGGCAGATAATCTGAAATGGAGCTCTATAAAGAGTTATCCATCGACCTTTCCCCAATTGTTCCTTCTTGGTTCTACGGAGAAAAATCTTAAGCAAATCCTCCATAACAGAGATATCTGAAAACACAAAAAAAAGAGGAAGAAGCTTTATTTAGTGCCGTGAGCTCCCCAATTCTAAAAGCACCAAAAAAAGACAATAACGAAAGCCGTTCTGAACAGTGAAGTCTCAAATGCGGAAAAACAAACTGATTCCAGTGTAGACGTCAGTTTCGGCAATAATTCTGAAGAAATTGGGCATCTACTGTCAATAGCTGGGGAGGATCTTCTGAAACCTTTCAGAACTTGCTTGACTGGAAGAAAGAGCAGGAAATCCAGAAAATTTTAAAAAGAATGAGGCCCCCACTAAAATCTTGGAAACTGAAGGACTAACTTTAGCTTGGATGAGAGAGGAAACTAAACATAAAGCCGTATAGGCGTTAACTGAATTGAATAAGAGATTAGACTCTAAACAAAAATTACACCATTTAGACCATGCTTGTAAGTATGCTTCCCTAGTTTTATGAGCAATGGAATGCCTTTAATTGGCCTCGATTAGTCCCAAAACTGGCCCCAGAGAAATTCCTAACATGGAAATCCTTCTTGATCCGCCTCTGGAGCGTGCTCCTGAAACCTCCGGAACTGCGAACAAGATAGTGAATCGGCGATCTCATTAGTAAAACCAGGGACATGCTTTGCTTTTAAGCCAAATGTTGTAAGTCATACATTGCAGAACCAGAAAACAGTAGTTTTAGTACTAAATGAGATTTTGATGATAAACAGTTTACAGCAAACAATACCCCTTTATTATCCGTATGAAGGAGAACACGCTTATTCTCAAAGAATTGATGCCAGATAGAATTATTCCCTGTAGCGGTAGCTATTACTAACAGAACCAAATTACGGTTAATATCGGGAGACCAAGACTCGGGCCATTCATCAGGACACCAGTGACCGTCCAGGAAAGCGCCAAAGCCTACCGATCCGGTTGAATCGGTAAGTAAGTGGATGTCAAAGTCTCTAATGAAATCGCTCTACCATAAAGCACGCCCATTGAAATTGATCAGGAATTGGTCCCAAACCTTCAAATCCTCCTTAATCGGATGGGTAGTAGAAACATGGGAAAGAGGATTTTTAAGCCCCCTAGTGGCTAGAGCAAATCTCCGGGAAAAGACTGACTATCGGAATTGCTCTAGATGCAAATGGGAAGAGTCTGAACATCGCGCAAAAGAACCTTTCTTTTTGACAGAAAACTAGCAATGAGTAACCTTGTTTTTTATAATTTTAGACATTGGCAAACAGAATTCCATTGCGACCGAATTAATTGTGATACCCAGAAACTCAATTACCATCACTGGACCTACCGTTTTCTTGTGGGCTAGGGGAATGCCAAAAGCCTCAGATGTTGAAAAAAACAATTCAACATATCAGAACAAACCTGAACTTCAGATTGACCTATAAATAAGAAATCATTTAAAGGATAGCGCCACCCTGAGGGGAAATCTTTGACAAAACCCACTGTACAAAAGTCGAAAAAGCCTCAAAATAAAAACAAGACTTGGAAAAACCCATGAGCATACACTTGTCAAAATAAAACTGACCCTCAAAATAGAAACCAAGGGAATTAAAAGCCGTGGGATTGACAAGTAAAAGGCGAAATGCGGATTTTATGTCCGATTTTGCCATTAAAGATGATTCGCCATATTGTTTTAAGTACAAAGATTTGTCAAAAGAAGCATATGAAACAGCAGACAAATTCTGCTATTTCATCATTCAAGGAATTGCCATGAGGAAAGGATAAATGATGAATCAAACAAAAAGGAACCTGGCTCTTTTTTTTGGGACCAGGCCTAAAGGGGATAAGCGGAAATTTATAAAAGGGGGGGGGGAGGTCCAGCTATTCTACTTTCTTGCAATTCTTTTAAGATCTTCTCTTTAAATACCTGTACTGTATGTCGGGGTGCTCAAAAATACAACGTAAATTTTTAACAGGAAAACAACCCTGACCTACAAAAGAAGGGACTATAAAACCAAACTTGAATCCTTTGTACAGTAGATCCACCATCTTGCGGTCTGGGTATTGTTCTAGCCAGGACTGCATTTTTTGACAATTTCACTGGCGTCCATGCCTTTTGCATTACCGTCTATTGTCTGAGATGTACTAGCGGATTTTTTAAAACAGTGGGATGCTGGATGTGTACCTGCACAGAATGAACATTCATGCTTGTACCTGTAGTTGGATAAGAATCTGCATTGGGAATCTTTATATCAGAAACGCACTTCCTTATGAAAAGTAGGCTGAGGATTGGTTATTTGAGGCCTCTGTGTATATTGAGGTCTTTGTGGCAGCATCAGGTTCAGCCAGAGCCCTACATCTTTAACCCCCCAGCAGAGGGATGGGTGAACGGTGATATTTTTTTTGTCTAAAGCTCTCTTTGTAGCTGAACCAAGAAATGCCTCCAAAGTGGAGGTATGCCTCAGCCACTATATCCAAGTGTTGGAGCAGCCTGAGCATTTTTCAGGAAAATGCTCACCCATCACAGAAGAAGAGAAACAAAAGGTCTCCAGCCAATTCTGAAAGGTCCCGGGGGATTGCCCTCCTCCTATCTTCCTCAGACCTGTCATCAATTCTTTAACTGCGGAAGATAGATGATAGCCAGGAGGAGACAATTGACAGGGGAGAGCCTCCTTAAGACATGATTCAGAAATAGAAACTTTAAAAGGTAAAGAAAGTGTTGAATTTAAAACAGAAGCAGGCATAGAAAAAAAAAACTGGTATTGTCAGTAACAGGAAATTTATCAAAATTCGAATCAATGGTATTCAAAGGGTTAACACTCGATGGAGTGGTGGGGTTACCCTGTGAAAAAACGGCATTATCTGACATAATTATACCACTTGAGCCACCGCCATTCCATACAGTACCAATATTATGAGATTCACTCAATTGAACCAACTACTTTACCGAATTCGGAAGGTTTTAAATCATTTCGCTCACCAGAACTGCGGTCTACACTAACAGATTGCCCAGACGCTGCCACCTCACTGGAAACGCCCGCAGACTGTTTTGTAAAAACTCCTCCATAAAGATTTTTTTTTTTAATACGTATACAAAGTGATTTATATTTTTATTTTTTTTTGGCTGCTTCACACCATTTTGGTTTGAGTGGTTTTAATATATGGGCTAAGTGTACTCTGATCTCAGTTCCTTGGTTCACTGTTTGTGGGGTGTGGCAGCCCAAGTGTTATATGCAGTGATTAGGCTGTGGCTTTTAATGCTCCTTCACCATGTCAAAACTATTTAAGTATTGCCACATTTAGGTATCTGCAGTTAATTTTTATTCAATTCTCCCTAGAATGTATGTTGAATTTAGATATATAGGAAATGTGTTTGGTGTTTTTTTTTTTTTTTTTTTGTTTTTTTTTTTTGCCGTTTCATATGGTCTTGTGTTACAGAGTCTGGCCAGCCGATCTGTGGTAATGGGCTTGTGGAACAAGGAGAGGAGTGTGATTGTGGTTACAGTGATCAATGTAAAGATGAATGCTGCTTTAATGCTAATGAACCAGAAGACAGGAAATGCAAATTAAAGCCTGGGAAACGCTGCAGGTATGTGTCTTATGGATAAGCCAGTCACTTCAGCTAAAAGCCAGCTGTACAAAGATTAGAATTCTGTTGAGGAGACTACAGTTACAGATTGGCATTGAGCTGTCAGTGTGATTAAGTGTTCCTATTTCCATAATCTGATGGAAATTGCTGGGCATGACATTTTACATTCATTATACACATTCTGATTGCTTTGTTGTGCGGTAATTTTTCCTTAATAGAAAAAAAAAAATCCTTTGTGCAAAACAAAACATTAGGCATAATTCTTATTACACACACAGTGGCCACTTTCTTGGATATGTCTATGTAGTACCCAAATAAGTAGTCAACAGCAGCAGTACTAAGGCATGCTATACTATTCATGTAATGCTAACTTAAGAGCGGTAGTAAACGTAACTAAAAAAATAAATAAATATGGAAAAGGTAGCTAATGGAGTACCAATATCCCTGAATTATATGTATAAAGAATAACCCTCAAAATAGGACTTTAACGGTACTGGGTCATTGTAGTGTCAAGTGAATGAACAGTATTTCTAGGTAGTATATAAGTTGACAAATCTTTATTAATACAAGTTGTGTAACACATTATAATACATCTTAAAAATGATGGGAAAACAGGTTCTTGATACTGTACTTAGGATGGAATCAATAGAGAATTCAATTTTTTCTTCAGAGGTGCATACACTTTATAGAAAGAAAGGAAATTACTTTTTTGATATGCTATGAGTACATCTTAAATGAAGAATATTAATTGCAATTGTCCTCCAGTGTCAACAGGGGGCATCTAGACCAGTTCCTGAACAGTGTGTCAAAAAGGTTTTTCCCGGTATTCACCACAGACTAGTGGAGATATGTGCTAAAGGGAGTCCATGCATCACCAGCAGCTCTTAGGCTGCTTTCACAATGGGGTGTTGGGGGCGTTGGCGGTAAAGCGCATCTAGCAGGCCGCTTTTAACCCTCGCTAACGGCCGAAAAAATGGTTAAAATGGTGCTTTAGGAGCGGTGTGCACACCACTCCGACAGGGCTGCAAAGATGCTGCTTGCAGGACGGTCTTTATACCGTCCTGCAAGCGCACCGCTCCAGTGTGAAAGCACTTGGCCCTTCACACTGGAGTGAGAGGAGAGGCTCTTTACAGGCACTATGCAGGCACTATTTTTAGCGCTATAGCGACTGTAAAGCGCCTTAATTGCATAGTCACCAGGGATCATGAAGTGATTTTTTTTTTTTTTGTGACCTATATATATATAGTGTGTTACATCACCTGTATATCTTTCTTTGTGAATATCATTTGTGACAATCCTGTCAATGTATAAGGTTAGGAAGGTCACTAGAAAAGGGAAGGGAGTCTATCCCACAGACTGCATTAAGCTGTGGTGTTTGAATTAAGCTTCTGTGGATGGTCATCAGGTCAGAGAACAAATGTTGCATAGTCACAAACCAAAAATCGGTACAGAAAATACATGCATGATTTCATGCTGTGTATGCCAAATATGGATTTTGGTGGTTAATAGTTTGTGGCATCTTGTAACCTCACATCTGTTGTAATAATAACCATTCCACTTAGATCATTCATCTGCCCTATTCTGATTTTTGAACCTCCGCACCTTGCCTGCTTACTTTTGTATTTGAATTGTAGCTAAATTATCAAGTTGAGCCTGGATTGTTGTGTTTTTTTTTTTTGTTTTTTTTTTTTAAGAATTTGAACTCAAGGCCCCTCATTTTAGATTTAATGTATGCCAAAAATTTATAGAAGATAGTTGTGAGTTAAATTATTTGGCTCTATCTGTTCCACATCCCTAAAGTTTCTAAACACATGTATACCAAAATTTTACACAGTTACAACTCTTAATAAAAAAAATAAACAATTACTTAGTATTTTTTATTTTTTTTAAATGAAAAAGTTTTCAAGAGCAATATCATGGTAATGACCCTAAACTTAAGCTCTATCACCCGTTCCACTGGTGCTTACAATAGAAGGTCATGGGTATCCCCCATACAGCACATTTCTCTTATAGCGGTTGTGATAAATCATGCAGCTCAACTTGTTTCTCAGACTCAGTGTTTTCTGCTTCAGG
The DNA here is from genome assembly GCF_042186555.1 of Aquarana catesbeiana. Taxonomy (NCBI): domain Eukaryota; kingdom Metazoa; phylum Chordata; class Amphibia; order Anura; family Ranidae; genus Aquarana; species Aquarana catesbeiana. Next base: position 89,719,331 of record NC_133326.1, on the reverse strand, counting down.
AGCTAAAGGCGTCCATTTGCTCTAAAAAGATCCAAATTGATTTATTAGAACTCCTATACATTCAACTTGTATACCGTGTTTCCCTGAAAATAAGACCCGGTCTTATATTTTGGCTACAAAAAACACTAGGGCTTATTTTCAGGTGATGTCTTAATTATTTACAGTATATACAGTGACGATCCTAATGTGGTTGTTACCCAAAAAAAAAAAAAAAAATCTCCCCTCTCCCCCTGTCAGCTCAGGAGTCGTCATTGACATCTTTAATCCCAAAAATAAACCTTAGTTAAAGTCATTTTAAAAATGTGTAATCCATTTTGTAAAAATATTATATAATGTCCAGTGTGTCAACTTTTGTAACTTCATTGTTGCAAATACCATATTTACAGCACTGTTGGGCGCTCATGTGACCCGCCGGAGCTCTTCTTCCTTGCTCCGAGCACTGCAGAAGGGGGGCTAAATTTTTGCTGACGTCAGCCCCGCTTCGAGCACTGCAGAGGGAGTGGCCGCTGTCAGCCGAGAGGAGTACATCTCAGGCGGGTCAGGTAAGCGCCCAGCGGCGCTGTAAATAAAGTATTTTCGACAGTAAATTTACAAAAGCAGACAAACTGGATGTTATATAATCCTTTTACAGCATGGATTTCATATTTTTACAAGGACCTTCCTAGTGCTTATTTTCAGGGTAGGACTTGTTTTACAGCCCTCCCTGAAAATCACGTTAGGTCTTATTCTCAGAGTAGGGCTTATTTTCGGAGAAATACAGTAGTATACAATTGTTGCATGCTGCCCAGAGACACACCCTCATCTTTATTAAAAGATGAATAGCAAAGTGTAGGTTGGTAAACATGTGTTGAAAAGATAGTTCAGATGAATCTGCCATTGTATGCCACTGTTCCAGAACAGATTGCTAAACTTGAAATTCTGTTACGAATAACACTTTTTGAAGGTAACTAGACTGATTTTCCTATCCTAGGAGCCCTGGAAATGTAATGGTTTAATTTTAAATTATCCCTTCTCTTTTAGCACTGTAGTTTATTTAAAAAAAAATTCAAAGCACCTTTTTCCATAAGTGATGTATGTCTGTCATGTGACCAGAGTAGCTTCTAGTCCTCTGTTGCCGGTCACCTGTTTGAAACACAGGGGAAAAATACATAATATCAAATGTTTTAAATTATCATAGAAATATGTATTTTAATGCAAATCTTATGTTAAAGTGGAGTTCCACCCAAAAATGGAACTTCCACTTTTTGGATCCCCCCCCTCCGGTGTCACATTTGGCACCTTTCAAGGGGGAGAAGGAAGCAGATACCTGTCTTGTGCAGGTATTTGCTCCCACTTCCTGGCATAGATCACCGCAGCGCTTGCGGTGACCTATGCCACTTCCGGCACCTACCCCGTCCTCCCCCGCTGTATTCTGGGAGACACACAGGTCCCAGAACACAGCAGGGACCTGAGAGAACGTGCATGCGCAGTAGGGAACCAGGAAGTGAAGCTGCACAGCTTCACTTCCTTATTCCCTTAACGAGGATGGCAGCAGCCGAGAGCCGACGGATGGATCAGCTTCGGCTGCCCTCATCGCGGGCTCCCTGGACAGGTAAGTGTCCATATATTAAGTCAGCAGCTGCAGTATTTGTAGCTGCTGGCTTTTAATATTTTTTTTTCAGCGGGCCTCCGCTTTAAAATATGGTGTGAGCCCCTCCAGCCTGTGTCTTTTCTTTATGTGCTTAGAATTACAGGAAGGTGAAGTCTCTATCAATCGGCATGTAATTTCTCACCTCCATTGTGTTTAGCTTTTAAGTGGTCATGGAGAAGCAGGGGGAGGGAGTGGGCTGTCATTTATCCAGAGAGTATACGCATTTGTGTGACTATTATCATATGGGCTGCACAGATAAGATAAAGGAGGAAATGAACAGCTTAGAAAGGAACTGAAACAGAAGCATGCCCAGTAGATGTGGCAATAGCTTGTTTACACAATCTCAGGTTGCAGCAGGGACACAGACAAAGAGGGAGGGACAGTAAACAGAATCAACCAGGTTTTTTGGAGAATATTGAAAACGAATGCCATAGTGACAGAGTATGAACATGTACTGTAATACAGCATGTACTGACAGTTTTTAACGTGGGTTTAATGGTACTTTTTTTTTTTTTATTTTTTTTTTTTTTTAAATCGTTTCATTTTTGGCAATACGGAATGTCTAAACTACTAGTTTGCCATACAGTATAGTGCCTAGGAGATTTTAAGATGAATTATACAACAGAAACCAACTTTACTGTATTAATGGTGTTATTGGATGTTGAGCAGAATTGGATTTTCGCCAGACATATTTGGTGTTGAGGCCAAATAATTCAATTTTAGTCTAATCTGGCCATAACACCTTTTTCCATGTGGCCTCAGAATCTTAGGTGCGTTTTGGCAAAGCTCAGTCATGACTGCTGGTGGCCTTTCTTGAGGAGTGGCTTTTTTTTTCTTGCAACTCTCCCATACAAACCACATTGTGGGGAATTTATGATAATGGATGTGAGAAATCTTATGCACTACCACTTAAAACTTTAGAGCTGATGTGATTAAAGCAGCTGCTCACAGTGCCTTGCCACCCATAGTGAATTGTTTGCTTCAGTTGCACTACCAGGGACTGAAATGCTCCAGGAATGCTCTAGCTACACATGATTGAGTTTACACATTTTTTAGGAGGGAGATGATCCTTTTTTCAACCCAGTGGTTCTGTTTTTTGGTTTTTTTTTTTTCCTGACCTGTTGTAGCTTTCATTTGGATGTTACAAGTTGCACTAGTAAATACCGCTGGATAAAACAAAAGCACTGTTTTCATTTCAAGCTGTAAAGCAACAAAATGTGATTATTTTAATGGGGAGTGATTCTTTTCTATAACTACTGCACATTGCTAGGGCAAGTCTGTATGTGAACACCTCAAAGATAGAGACTTAGAGCTTCACATACATATTGGGGTTTATTTACTAAAGGCAAATACACTTGGAAATGCAGTCGCTGTAGATCTGAGGGGGACCTGCAAAGAAAATAAAAAACAGCATTTTTGATTGTACATGATTGGATGATAAAATCCTCAGAGCTTCTCCTCATTTCGATCTTCTACGGATTTGGAGGGTTTGCCTTTAGTAAATCAACTCCATTGTGTATATATCATGCTGCTCTAAAAAAAACTAAACTTTGTTATGAGGAACACATTTTAAAGACAGCACTGTAGTTAACTACTACCTAGATATACATAAATTCCAGTACCCTGTAATCTAGCACGTATTGCACATTACTAAATCTCCTTGTGTACTTAAGATGAGGTGTCTGTGCAGAACGTACAAAAAAATGAATGATAATACAGGTATGAAAAATTCATTTAAAAATTATAAAGTTTACCCTTAGGCAGAAAAATAAGCAATAGTTGTGTATAAAAGATTAAACATTTTATATAGAGAAAACAAATTTAGAATTAACATTCTTAAGGTGATTATGTACTGTAAACACATTCTTTTCAAAAACCATAAGAAAATAGTCATGGCCAGATTATGATCAAAATTCCATTAGTTTAATATAACTTTAAATAGTTTGAGTCAAGCTGGCCCAACCTGTTTCCATTACTGAACAATGTGGCTGCTTCCTCTGGCTATGGCGGCAATCGTGATGTCATCCACCTGCCAATCAGAGGAAACCTAGTATTCATTGATCTAAATCAAAGTTTTCTCGTGAATGGTGGAAAAGCACAAAGCCAGACTTGCCCGTACTGCTATTGGGAACACAGCACCCCTTAATGTATGTAGCTAATGCTACTACAGCCCATTTTGGCTATACTTCTGTAGGTCACAAGAGTGCAGAACCATTTTCAGCCGACAGCAGACTAAACTCTGATGTCACAGAGCCAGTCTAGGCTTTGAAAAGATCCCTACCATATGGCACCGACAGCTGGCTCTGTTTGTTCTTTTTGATAATTTTTATGAATGGGAGTGGCTAATTAATTGTAATCAGCTGGTGCACTTTCAGGGTTCTGATGAGAATATTTCAAGTGTTTGCATTTCTTTAGGTTTGATTTACCATTAACAAATGAACAAAAGTCATTTTTTGTTGCAAAGGATTCTGAAATCCCGACTTGAGACTTTTTAGAAAAGAGTTCTTCACCCAAGCAGGAAATGACACTTCTGGTGAAATTCCATACATTAGCGTGTATGGAACTCCTCCAGGTTGCCATATTGCTTTGACTTTTACAGAAAATTAAGTACTGCAGTTTGAAAAGGAAAGGAAATTCTCAGTAACATGACATTACAATATGGCTTATGTAGCAAAAAATGCTAGATTTTTATTTTCTTTTTCTTTTTTTTTAAACATGAAAGTGGTTACCCCTAAAGCATGAGCGTGTAGGAATAAAAGATAGAACTACATCACCAAACATCAAGCCAATTTTTGTCACAATTTCTCTAAGTTCCTTACCAAGTTTCATCTTTAGCCCCTCTGTTATATAGCAAATTCCTCCCAAAACAGCCTGAAATGTTACATCGTCTTTAAATGATCAAGTCCCTGACCTATAGGTACTGTTTCCACCAAGAATTTTATTTATACTTGGTTTACTTTGAAGCAAGGATTTACATGTTCATTGGGTACAAGGTTATATGACTGGATGGCCTGATACTATTACACCATAAACCAGGGGTCTCCAAACTTTCTAAACAGATTTCAAGAGGGCTGGACTTTGGCCAGTGGAAGTAGAAAAGATGTCGACGTCAGTGGGAACAAATAATGTCCCATTGTTTCAGTGGGAGAAATTGCGCCCCATTATTGGTGTCATTGGAAGGAATTGTGCCCCCTTTTGTTGGTGTCAATGGGTTGAAATGTGCCGTGTCATTGGGAGAAAATGTGCCCCATTCATTGGTGTCAGTGGATGAAATTGTGTCCCAAGGGCCGGATAAAAGCAAGCAAAGGGCCACATCTGGCTTCCGTGCCGCAGTTTGGAGACCACTGCCCTAAACTAACAGTATATGTATGTTTATGTAGGGGGGTGTGTGTGTGTGTGTGTGTGTGTGTGTGTGTATGTGTGTAATATAAATATATATTTTGCAAGATATATTCCTAGTATATACATTCATACATAAACATTGATATCATTCATCTGTTAGAGAAATCCTTACAACACTAATGATTAGTATTTGTGTTTTCAGTCCTAGCCAAGGCCCATGTTGTACACAAGGGTGCATTTTCAAGGACCGCTCTCAGAAATGCCGTGATGAATCTGACTGTGCACAGATGGGAACTTGCAATGGGGTTTCTGCACAGTGTCCACCATCTGAGCCAAGAGAGAATTTAACAGAGTGCAACCGTCAAACTCAAGTCTGCATCAAAGGGGTAAATATTGATGTCTGAAAGCAGTATTTTGTAGACTGTGAGCTCCCTGTTTGCAGAATCATTAGCTGGTGGGTTTTAGTTGTACATGATCTTCTCCATACACAGTAGAACAGAGATCTCCAAACTATGTCCCTCCAGTTGTTCGGGAACTACAATTCCCATCATGCCTATTCATGTCTGTGAATGTCGGAGTTTTACAATGTTTCATGGGATATGTAGTTCCGCAACAGCTGGAGGGCCGTAGTTTGGAGACCCCTGCACTAGAGTGACTGAAAGCCTGTGAACACCTGTCTGCTGGCACATCCCTAAACACAAATGTTTGGCTTAAGTGACCAATCTGTTTTCTCTTTATAAAGAGGGGGATAATGTGAATCCTGCCACCACTAGATTATCATGGAAAAATCAGACATGGTTTTGTTACTAAATACTGATGTCTGACACCAAAGACCCTTGGAAAAAAGATGCTTCTATACAAAAAAGGGGCAAAAAAAATGACCAAAACCATGGTAGTTTTTTTTTTTTTTTTACCCACTGTTTACTAATATCTTTTTGTTCTACAGCAATGTGCTGGTTCCATCTGTGAAAAGTATGGCCTTGAAGAGTGCACATGCGCCAGTACTGATGGCAAAGATGATAAAGAGTTGTGTCATGTCTGCTGCATGGATAAATGTGAGTTCTTTTCATTATACTGCACAAAGTAAATTGCTGGAAACTTCACACCAATTTGTTGTGGTGCACAGCAGTGTTTTTCAGTCTCGGCACCCTTTAACCACTTCACGCAAAAGCTAGCTGCCATAACCCTGGTATTTTCAGAAACGGCGAGCTGTTCTCTTTAAGGTAAAAGTGGTCTCTGCAGCGAATTCGCCGCAAGATCACTTTTATCAGGGGTGGAAGAGGGCTCCCACCGCGCTCTGGTCACCTCCGCCTCTTACCCGACCCGCCGGTAGCGGCAGAGCCGATCACGTCCTTTTCCCTCTGAGTCTGGATGCCGAGTGAGGGAAAGATGTCCCCCGCTCGGCTCCATAACATTAGATGGCGTCAAACGCCACTTACGCCCAATGGTCTCAAAGCGGAATTTTTTTTTTTTTATTATTGCTTTTAAGTCTAAATGTTAGGTCTGAGGTCTTTTTGACCCCAGATCTCACATTTAAGAAATCCTGCCATCCCTTTGTAATAAAAAAAAAACATGTTTACATAAAGTGACCCAAAATTTTTTTATTTTTTTAAAAAAGACAGTGTAAAAATAAAATAAGAAGAAAAATAATTTTAAGCGCCCATTCCCACTGAGCTTGTGCGCAGAAGCGAACGCATACGAAAACTGTGTTCAAACCACACGTGAGGTATCGCCGCGATCGTTAGAGTGAGAGCAATAATTCTAGCAAAAAACCTCTTCTGTAACTCAAAACTCCTATGGAGAATTTTAATGGTCAAAGTTTGTCGCCATTCCATGTTTTTGAAGCATGACATGTTGTGTATCAATTTACTCAGTGTAACATTAGCTTTCACATTATAAAAAAAAAAAAAAATTGGGCTAACTTTACTGTTGTCTTATTTCTTAAGTCAAAGTGTATTTTTTCCCAAAAAAATGCACTTGTAAGACCGCTGCGCAAATACGGTGTGACATAAAGCATTGCAAGGACCGCCATTTTTTTCTCTAGGGTGTCTGAAATTTTTTTTTGATGTTTGGGGGTACATTTTCTAGTAAAGAAAAATTATTTTAACTTGTAAACAGCAAGTGTCAAAAAGAGGCTTGGTCCTTAAGTGGTTAAAATCCTGCACAATCTCTGTGTCCCATTCTAAAATGTAAAAAAATTAAACTATTATACTAAATTGTTAAACTAAAATAGTTTTGCATAACACAGCAACATCCACACACATACTGTAGGACACCCAACATTACAAGTGACTTATTCTTCCAAAGCAAATACACCTTTGCACACTGGTACTAACTAGTATTCCTGTCAGAGGCATGACTAAATCCTTCAGGGTCCCTTGCAAGAAAGTATGAGGGACTTCCTGTGCCCTGGGCAGGGCCCTTCCCTCTAATCCAGGGGCCCTTTACTCCCATTGTGGGGCTCTTTATTACAGTCCCGCAGCGGGCTCCTTTCCTGCTGTCTTGGGGACCTCCCCATGGAGGCGGAGCGCCAGGTCGCGATCGCAAGTGTAACCTCTGCAACCCTGGTAGTTTCGCCACTGCTGTCAGCAGTTTGTGTACTTTTTTTTTTTTTTTTTTTTTTTTTTTTACGATTATAATTTTTATTATTTTTTTTTTTTAAGCTCAATCTCCATCTCTGCAGCCTCAGCTGCACAGATTGAATGGACAGGAATAGCTCTGTACAGAGCTTCCTGTTCACAAACTGAAGCATTGTAAACCGTTTATTATGCTCCAGTTATTAATGAACAGTCAGTGATTGGTGCCAATCACTGACTCTGTCCATTTAGAAAAGGAAGCTGTCAGTAAATGACATGCATATTTACCAGCCGCTAACCTGCTCTCCATCCTGACATATCCCCTGCAGCAGCCGACAGGGGGGGACGGGAGGGGGAAGCCAGAAGAGATGGAACGAGGGGGAGGTGGGGTGGTTACTAGAGTACGCTAGGGCTCAAGGGCTGCAGTAGCGGTGTATAGAGGAACCGATCTCCTCGATGCTGAATGCCTGCTGGAGGGAGAGGGGAAGTGGACTTTCAGGGGCTGCAGGAGGACAATGGAGGGGGATTGGTTCCTCTGTATGCCTCCTCTCCTATTCGGGTGTACAGGGGAACTGCATGGGGCTGGGTTGTAATTGAGACCTCTGTAGTTACGCCACTGATTTTCCAGTGCTGATGGAGAAGGGAGGGGTAAACAACAATGCTGTGCAGGCCCCCAGCATCCTAGGCCAAAAACCTTGTGGCCCCCCCAACTGCTGCTTTCACACTGTGACCCAGAGAGATTTGTATAAATAGGTGCTCAATGAGGACATGGAAGAGCTGTCCATAAATATATTTGATTTACAGTCTTCAATGCCATGAGCCATAAATGATTTCTTTACTGAATTAAATTTGTCATCACTGGATCTAGAAAGATCTTGAACTGCTTGAAGTCAGCTGCTTAAAGAGTTTATGCTTGTTCTGCACACACGTCCACCCCATGTGATTTCAGGATAAGCCGGCTGTGGAAGATGGCATTTGCCCAGTCCTGGTCTGCATGTTGCTTTCTGCACTGATTGTAAACAAAGCATTTTTTTGCAGTACATGGGAAGAATAAGCAAACCTAAAAGCTTTTTATTAGTGTTTCTTGTTGTTGAAGGTCTGTGTTTTTGAAGTACAGTGTCCTTTTAAAATAAAGTACAGTTTGAAACCCATTAGGCTGCTTTAATATAGCAGTGCAAAAAGAAGATTGAAGTGTAAAGTGCAGTAATCCACACCAGGCAGTTAATTTCAATTTACTGAAAACGGACTGCTGATTACAGCAATTAGTTCTTTCTCTTTTTAAATCCTGTTACAAATGTTTATAGATTTGTGTGTATTTTTTGTAGTGGACCCTGGCTCCTGTGCAAGTACGGGATCTGATGAATGGAAAAGTCACTTCAAAGGTAAAACCATCACTCTGCAACCGGGTTCGCCCTGCAACGAGTTCAAAGGATACTGTGATGTCTTCATGCGATGCCGATTGGTTGATGCTGATGGTCCTTTGGCTCGATTGAAAAAGGCTATTTTCAACCCAGAGCTCTATGAAAACATTGCTGAATGGATTGTGGTATGTATATCTTCATGAAATAGCTTTTCATGTTTTGCTAATATTAACCTCTACTCTCAAGTATGTTGTTTCTAAGATTATGCCACTTTTTTCCTTATGCTAAATGATTTGTTAGGCTAGGTTCACACCTATGCTTTTTGCAATGTGTTTGCAGAAATGCACTGCAGTCCATATAACATTAGTTCCTATGGCTCATGTTCAGTTCAGTGCAGTTAGCACTGATGTGTTTTTTGGAAAGGTGCAGGGACTTTTTTACATGCAGAACAGTGCGTTTTTGTGCTTCATAGACTTTAATGTAATTGCATCAAAAACTCATGAAAAACAAGTACAAGAGTTTTTGGTGCGTTTTCCTGCATGACAACAGACACCACCTAGCAACATCAACACATCCCAAAAAATACGTTAAAAACGTGTAAAAAAAAAAAAAAAAAAAAACGCAAACCATGGTCTATCAAGTGCCTTTTTTTTTCATGTTTTGTTTATTTTTTTGTTTGTTTATTTTTTAAGCTCTTAGTAGTATAGATCTGTTTATTTAGATTTTTTTTTTTTACATACTGTGACCAGAGCAGTACAGCATTTCATTTTTTAATGAATAGTATTTATTCATCCAGTGTGTACTATTGCGAAGCTGTGATTGGCAACTATCCCATGGTACAGATGAACTGTGATTTGCCCTGTCTGTACCATGTGATCACTGTGACCAATCACACAGATCAACACAATAGCACACAATGAATGGCTACGAATGAAAGCTGTTCATTGTATGAAATTGTCATGTGATCTGCTGTTGGTCACAGCAATCACCTCAAACAGGCAGTTGCCCGGTACAAGGATTTGTCATCCGCTGTATTCGCTGGACACAGCAGCTGACAGGTCATGTGGCAGCACAGCCCGATCCTCGGAGGACATCCAATGAAATCCACCCAGGATGGGAGAGTGGGAGAGCTCCGCTTTGCCGTGTTTTGACAATAGGCTGGACGGGAAGCACTTAAAAGTTCAGGCATGCGTTGTTGCTGGGATTAGAATTTACACACATTCTAGATATGGGTAGTACATTAGAAGATAGTCCTTCTTTTTTTTTTTTTTTTTTTTTTTTTTTTTCTGTCAGAATACAATAGCTTGTCAGGAGACATCCTTGTGTCAGCATTGCTTGTGTGGATGTGGTTCTTTTGGTTCAAAAGATTGTGTATACCCTGCGTAACATAGAGGTGAGATGTTTTGTAGCACACACAGGCAGGTGGAAACAATCTGAGAACAGCACATGCAAACAGCACAGGAAGTTATCAGTTTATTGAATTGTTTTGCAGGGTCAACAGGTATGTCTGTTTAACAGAACAAGAGTAGCAAATGTGAGAAGTACATTTTTAAGGGTTTACTTAAAACTTAAAGTATAAGCCCTCAGCCTGCTGATTTTGTTTTCACAGCTGCCTAAGGCCCCTTCCACACGGGAGGTCCATTTTGTCCACCTGTCTGTTTTTCAGCCGGACCTGATCAGACTCTCCATTCTCCCCTGTACAGTACCAGCTACAAATGGACTTGTGCTGCCTCGGGTCTGATCTAGCATAAAAAAAAAAGATCTGTCCCCCTGTCTGGCCAGATCAAATCGAAGGGCAGTTGGGTGTAAATGAACAGCTGGTCCATTTACATCTGGCTGCCCATAGAGCAGGCTGTGTCTGCTCTACATAAAATAATCGAGCATGGATCTGTCATCAGCTGCGCTGCTCAGCAAGGGATCAGAGGACAGATCCCCTTCTGAGCAAAACCGAATCCGGCCCATGTGAAAAGGGGCCTTACTGATTACCATGCGGATTAAAGTATTTTATAGATCCCGAGTTAAAGGCTTGTATTCATAACCCAGGGTCTATGAATACTTTGTGTACTGTACTGCAAGATGTAGGATTTACAGGTAAGTCGAAATGTCTTTCTTCATGTTTAGCAGATCTACGTCTAATACGAGAAACCCTTTTTATATCCAGTTAAGGTTCAGCTTGCTAAGCATCGAACATCTGTGAGGGATGTATACTTCAGTTTTCTAAGTAAAGGTTATGTGTCCCCAAGCTACACTACAACAGTTGAACGTCTATTACCTTGTTTCGTTCTACTGCCTTTGTAAATTTGTTCAATCTCAGAGGAGGTTGTAGACAGTTTCTTACTCTAAAAGTACATCCTTATTGTGTGAGGAATGTTGCCATGATATTTGTGCCATAATACTCTTTATCTTTAAAAAAAAAAAAAAAAAATGAACATGGAACATTGACAAGCTAATTGGGTTAATGTGGAAATGTTTTTCCTGTGGTTCTGAAAAATTCTAATTGTTGCAAGGTCACTTGCAGTCCTGCAGGGCCTTCTTCTCAACTATATGCAGTTTCCCCATTAGGGCCTGTATCGATGGGCTTTGGACATGTCGGTGGCATCGGTTTGATATTAATTTCACTTGCAGATTAACTCCTTTTGACTTGCATTTCACCTTCTTCAAGCAGGTTTTACATTTTCCCTAGATTCATCTGGGAATGCAAAACCTAGATTACGCGAACAAAAGTCTGTTGACACAGGCATTTTAAGGAGTCTACTTGCAGAACATGCCATAGTTATAATAGTCCTTAAAGTGG